>NC_133376.1:11320015-11355544 GCF_049309525.1 Garra rufa
CAAACACCAATGACTTGTACAAACACCACATGGACAAAAGTATTAGGACACCCCTTCTTTAAAACAGAAATAGGCACTTCTAAAACTGTGGCAACAAAAATGGGAACATAATTAATGTAGCCTATTTAAAAATTGTATTTCCATCTCTGTTGAAAAAGTTTTGGATTTGTCCAAAATGACTGTACCGATATGTACAAGTCATTGGTGTTTGGTGATAACTTTTTGGCTCAATGTCTGCATTTAAAGTCACACCGAGGTATTCAACTGGGATTAAGACTTGGCTTTATGCAGACCAGTCAAGTTCTTCCACACTGACTGAATCAATCATTTCAATTTGAACCTTGCCTTATACACAAAGGCATTGTTATGTTAAAACTGTTGCTATTAAAATTAATTCCCTAGAATATAATTTTATGCTTAAACATTAAGATTTGTACTCATGGAAATTACTAAAGTAGTCAAACCTGTTCAGAAGGGTACTTTTGGCTATATAGTGTATGTATTTTGAATCAATATCTTTGTTTTGATTTTGTGGACCTACAATTTTGTGAATGGCTACAACTGCATTTTTATTTCATACACTGAAAACAATTTTTGAACAACTATTAAAATAATACAGCCTACAAATAACACTAAACACACATATTTCTTTAAAAAAATCTTTATCTTGCCATTACCACGCTGGTTGTATAACCTTGCTGGAGGGATCATGATTGGTTAAGCTGACTGCCATCTGACAAGTAACTGGCCAATGACAACTGTGCGCGCCTTTACTGGTCAAGTTTGAAAATACGTTAGTTTGTTACATTTTTATTTTAAATTAACTCGCGTTGTGACATGTGGAGAACAAAAGCTGGAATGTGAACACAGAGGAAGACCGGACTGGATCTGTGAGGTCCTGCAAGCAGATTGCTGATATCAGGTAAGGGAACATATTTCAGTCTTTCTAGCTTTATGTTCTTTCTGTGTAAATTCCACATGAGGTAACAGACGCACTATGACTTGCATCTGTGCTTCATCAAAGATGTTACACCAGATGCTAATCGCGATTAGCATATTAGCACGTATTTGTAGCCCCTGATATTGCTATGTGTTATAGATAGGCTACGAATGTTGTCAGCTAATTTAAACGCAATGCATGAGAAGGAGCAATGAGTACAGTGATGAAAGTGCTATTAAAGCTCGGAAACACAGGAATCTAACTATAAAACACAAACTGCTACCAATAACATTATTTTTAATCTTTGATTCTAAATCTTTCATGGGATTAAAATATAAAAGTATGGTTCTTCTCATAATCAAAAATACATTTGTAAGACATTTGCCCCACTGATTATCAATATGACTAACTTTTTTATTCTTTTGTCTTTCTTCATCTGAGATAACAAATATGGAGAACATGCTACCATCATCAGTCCTTTAGTTGTTTCACTACAAAAAATATTATGAGTCCTTCATGAGCCTTAAATGCGTCTGGATAAATGCAGCTGCAGGTAAAATTATGTTAAGTTTTGGTTTGATTTGGGTGCACAAATTTTTAAGCTACAATTGTGTTTACCTTGTTTTGATACATTTATAAAAAGAGTCTATTGTTGTGAATCCAGTGTCTTTTTGGGGATTCACATTTTTTCTTTTTGGATTGCCATGAGTTAGGCATATTCTTACATTTTTAATTATATAATAACTAACAGTCTCAAAGCTGACTGTTCATGTTTTCTGAATGATTTATAGTGGCAAATGTTGGTACGATTGAAAAACATTTTGTATAAGAGTTCAAAAGAATTTTAAAAGTGAAATCTTTATTTTTAAGGACTTATCAGCCCACCCCAGACCGACTGAGGATTCAGCTGATTACTGGCAATATAGTGGAGGGCTCTTCTTTATCTGCTACACTCCACTAGAACTTCTGGTATGGATTTATTAACTATTTGCAAAGTTTTGATTTGATGTAATTTAATAAAATGTACTTTTTAATTTACTTTTATGTCCTATTTAAATTTGTTTTTACATAATTTACTTAATACAGTGTGCAGTTAGGATTCTGAATTATGTGTAATGATTTAAATTCTAAATTGACTCTAAAAATTAATTTGCCAGAACCTACAATTACGTGTTATTTTATTTTTTATTTTATTATTATATATTTTTTTGTTAAATCTTCAGGTAGTAAAAAAAAAAAAAAAGTTTTAGTATTTTAGTTTATCTAAGAGCTCTAACTTATGTTATTAAAACTGTAACCCTTAAGTCGATCCATCCTGGAAATTTAAGAATGGTCCAAATTTGTGATCAACTCAGTTGTTTTCCAACGGCACAAAGAAGAATATTTTAAAATTTCTATTTTAAAACACTCATAAATCATCAGCATTAATAATATTAATAATAATAAAAAATACTTAAAAGGGATAGTTCACCCAAAAATGAAAATTTGATGTTTATCTGCTTACCCCCAATGCATCCAAGATGTAGGTGACTTTGTTTCCTCAGAAAAACACAAACGAAGATTTTTAACGAAAACTGGTGCGGTCTGCCAGCCTTATCATGGACGTGGATGGGCACCAAACCTTTAAAAGTAAACAAAAACATGCACAGACAAATCCAAATTATACCCTGCGACTCGTGAGGATACATTGATGTCCTAAGACACGAAACGATCGATTTTTGTTAGAAACTGAACAGTTTTTATATCATTTTTTACCTTTGATACACAGCCACGTCCATCTGTCCTGAGCACGGGCTCATCATCCGGATCGTTATTCGTGTAGCGCTCTGGCATAGTATACACAAACACCGGAAGCGATCTGTCGCATGAATACAACACTCATTGTTTCCACAGTGCTCAGAGATTGTGGCTATAGCGGCTATTCAAAATGGTAATTACTTGCGCGTATCCTGATTGTTCAAACCGATTTAAAACTCATCCGGGACTTGTACTGATTTCCCCTTACGGCGTTTGCGTATTCTTCGCCTGAGCGCGAGCACATGTAACGTAACTGATGCCAAACTCGTGCTCAGGACAGATGGACGTGGCTGTGTATCAAAGGTAAAAAATGATATAAATACTGTTCAGTTTCTCGCAAAAAACGATCTTTTCGTGTCTTAAGACATCAATGTATCGTCACAAGCCGCAGGGTGTAATTTGGATTTGTCTGTGCATGTTTTTGTTTACTTTTAAAGGTTTGGTGCCCATCCACGTCCATGATAAGGCTGGCAGACTGCACCGGTTTTCGTTAAAAATCTCTGTTTGTGTTTTTCTTAGGAAACAAAGTCACCTACATCTTGGATGCATTGGGGGTAAGCAGATAAACAAATTTTCATTTTTGGGTGAACTATCCCTTTAAGCATTATTTTGTTGGTCGATTCCATCCATGGACATAGAATATAAATGCGAGAATCTGCCTAATAGTAAAATGACAAAGTCTTGATAAAAAAATGTATTATCATTTTTGTTGTTATTATTATTATTATTTTCTAAATGGTTAACTCATAACAATAATTGAAGTGGTCCTTTAAAACACATTGCATATTTATGCTTCATAAACTGATTTTATCAATAAAAAATTTAATTAGATTAGTTTGAATGAATGAACAGTAATTCTCTATTGATTTCCCTAATGCCCCTCCAATGACACTCCAATTCTATGGCAATTTAGAATTATTTTTATAATTATTATTATTTTTAGTATTATCCTGAGTAATAGTTGTTTTTCTTTAATATGTTGTTTTAACATGTAAGTTACATTTTTTTTTAACAATTTACTAAACACATCCTAGAAAACCTGTCTATTGGAATAGAATCTGTACAGCTTGTTTTTTACTCTGTTGTTTTCCTTTCTGTAGGTGAGGGCAGTTTCCTTATTTTATGTCATCTTTTTGACAAAATTATTTTCATTTTAAGCATTAGCCTAATTCAGTCAAGCACAAAAATGCTATTTGTAATTTGATCTTGCATATTCAGTATATTTAAACAAATTTGTTTTGCAGAGGTTCTTAAGAAAGCTGAAATGATTGGCAAGAAGCTGATGGGGATCTCTCAAAATTGGAACAAGAGACGGAGGAGTACAGAGGATGTCTAGAATGCACAAGTGACTGTCTGCACTGTAAGCACAAATGTATCGTTGCTGATGCTTCTAATTGTTTCCCATTTATTTCCTGTTCAAATGTTTGAAGGTTTCAGTAAATATTAGGTCAAATACAGGTTAAAAAAAGTATTAACTTTTACATTATTTTGAACAAGTAGGTTTATAACTTTGAAGAGATGCTCTTTAAAGGACAGTCAGTGGTTACCAAATCTTTTTACCAAAAACAAAAAAAAACTAAACACACAGGGCATCCAAGATGTAGGTGACTTTGTTTCTTCAGATATTTAACTCAAACCCTTGCAGTCTGTCAGCCACATAATAACAGTGGATGGGCTTAGTGCTTGGTTTTACCTTTAAAAGTAAAAAAAAAAAACATGCACAGACAAATCCAAATTACACCCTGCGTCTCATGACGATACATTGATGTCCTAAGACACAAAACAATAGTGTTTTTTTTGTGAGAAACTGAACAGTATTTATATAATTTTTTACCTTTGATACACAGCCACGTCCATCTGTCCTGAGTGTGAGCTCAACCTCCGGCTCATTTCATGTGTACGCTCACTGGCGTAGTATACGCAAACGTCGTAAGGGGAAATCGGTGAACAGTCAGCAGTCCTGGATGAGTTTGCGCAAACGTAATTTTTAGCTTTCAATCGGTTTGAACAATCAGGATAAGTGCAAGTAATTACCATTTTGAATAGCCGCTATACACAAAATCTCTGTGCACTGTGTAAACAATGAGTGTCGTACACACGGGATAGATGACTTTCGGCATTTACGTATACTACGCCAGAACGCGTACACATGTAACGAGCCGGATGATGAGTTCGTGCTCAGGACAGTTAGACGTGGCTGTGTATCAAAGGTAAAAAATTATATAAATACTGTTCAGTTTCTCATAAAAAAACGATCGTTTCGTGTCTTAGGACATCAATGTATCGTCACGAGCCGCAGGGTGTAATTTGGATTTGTCTGTGCATGTTTTTTTTTTTTTTTTTTCACTTTTAAAGGTTCGTGCCCATCCACTGCCATCATATGGCTGACAGACTACAAACAAAGTCACCTACATCTTGGATGCCCTGGGGGTAAGCTGATAAACATCACATTTTCATTTTTGGGTGAACTATCCCTTTAAGACATAAAACGATCGGTCTGTGCAAAAAACTGAACAGTATTTATATTATTATTTACCTCTGATCCACCGGAACGTTCTACTGTCCTGAGAATGTTCACCCAGTCCGTGTGTGATCTATCACGCGTATACGTCACTCATTGTTTACATGAGCATATTGGCTTATCAAAATGGTAATTACTTGTGCTTATACAAATTCTGGTAACCGATTAAAAACTAAAAGATTACATTTCCTTGTGTGAACTCATCTGGGAGTATTGACTTTTCACCTACAAAGACAAACTTTTGACTACATTGCCAGAGCATGTTGATGCACCACACGTCAGCTACTGTGAACATGCTCCATTAGGGGTGGGCGGTACACCGGTGTCATAGTCAGCACTGGTGTGACATTGCGCAACGACATGGATTTTCTAATACCGTCAATACCGTAATAAATCAATTATGTGCCTCGAACGGCTGCATTTACATCAATAATAGCTAATTCTAAATAATAAGGCATTACATTTTCTTCAAACGTTCAGTTGCGGTCTGAATACCTGACCTTATACTATATATCTTGTTGTAAATAAAAAAGTAAAACATATTCGTATCAGCTTTGCAGGTGGTAGGTAAAAGGGGAGTGGCCATTAAACGACTGGTGAAACATCGTGAAGAAAGGTCGGGCCTGTAGCCTATACCAGAGGCGGACTTTTCCAGGTCGGCCAGCCGAAGGATTTACACAGCGGATCACAAATTGAGCGGGCGCGAGGCGAACTAATATTGTATATAATTTTCGCACTTTCAATATGCAGGGTATAGAAATCGCTTTTAACTGAGTGCTCGCACTGTTTTTACTTTTACTTACGATTTTGCGATAACGCACACTCTGTGTAAAGGGGGCAGCACATCTTATAATAGATATTTGTCAGTGAGTACAAGATTACAGCAGATTCTCCAGTCTGTTTTTGTCATCTCTCTTTACTTTCGACCCGTGATCATTCAAATCTAAAGGTCATTGTACACTGAGTCCGATTTTCGTATGCGTTTTTTTTTTTTGTTTTGTTTGTTTTCTCATATTCGCCATCCTTATCAAAATGCTTATTATGGATGCGAACATGCAGAAAATCAAACACGATCCGAATTTTTTTATGACGGACGAAAGTTTCAGAGGCAGTGTGTAAACTCGATTAACATAACCTGTATTTTTTTTAACGTGCAAAAATCTCGGACGAAAATTTCGTACTCATGTGTGCAATGACATTAACTCCAGCAGCTGGTGTTGGATGCAGGGTTGCCAAGTCCGCGTTTTTCCCCACAGAATTGGTCTACTTTTAAACTGTTGCTATGGGTTGATTTCCCCCAGTTATTTAAAGGTTTTATATATTGCAGAAATTAAATTTCAATAAAAAATAATTTGTGTTTTGTTGTACACTAAGTAAGATCTTTAGGTTTTTTGCAAAATAAATATGTTGAGAATGGATAATACTCTCCCATGTCTCTTTTTGATAAGGATACATACCATTTACTTATTATATTATAAAAAATATTAACTGTATTCACATACTAAAGGGACAGGACAGGCTACTCCTCCCAAAATGTACCAAAAAAAGTAATACCGTGATATTATACCGTCACCGTTCAAAAGATGAAAAATACCGTGATATTAATTTTAGGTCATATCGCCCACCCCTATGCTCCATACACCTGAATGTTCCGGTGGATCAGAGTTTAATAATGATATAAATGCTGTTCAGTTACATGTACAGACCCATCGTTATGTGTCTCAAGACCTCAATGCATCGTCTCAAGCCACAGTGTTTAATTTGGTTTTGTCTGTGCATGTTTTTTTTTTGACTCTTAATGATTTGGTAACTATTGACTGCCATTATATGACTGACAGACTGCAATGGTTTCAGTTAAAAATCTTTGTTTGTGTTTTACTAAGAAACAAAGTCACCTACATCTTGGATCCCCTCAGAGTAAGCAAATGAACATCAAATTTTCATTTTTTTTTTTAGTGAACTATTCCTTTAATCTGACATTAATCTGCTTATTTAAATGCTGTCCTTGTGTGTCTTCAATAAAATTTAAATTTGAAAATATTTTAATCTCACTGTGTGCTTTAATCCTTAAAAATTTATTTGTGTGGTGTTGATATTATTTTAGATGGAACCCAGATGATTGCTAGCTTGGCCCCATGCATAAGTTGCTGGGGCCAGCATGGAACCCATGGACAATCCCAGTTACAGCCCGTATTTCAGCCCATGTCGTAACCTTGTAGTACCCAAATCTGGGAACAAGATGGGTCTTGCGCATGTTGCCCAGTTGGGTCCCACCTAGTGGCAAGTGCAATCTAATTTGAAATCCATGTGGGCCGTTAACATGGGGCCGTTATGGAACCCGCGGACAATCCCATATAGAGCCCATTTTTCAGCCCATTTAAAACCCACATTGGCCCCACATACAAAACTTAGCTGGGTTAAAGCTGGGACCGATGTGGGTCTTGTGCATGTTGCCCAGTTAGGTCCCACCTAGTGGCAAGTGTAGTCCTATATGAAATCCATGTGGGCAGTTAACATGGGGCCATTATGGAACCCGCGGACAATCCCATATAGAGCCCATTTTTCAGCCCATTTAAGACCCACATTGGCCCTACATACAAAACTTAGCTGGGTTAAAGCTGGGACCGATGTGGGTCTTGTGCATGTTGCCCAGTTAGGTCCCACCTAGTGGCAAGTGTAGTCCTATATGAAATCCATGTGGGCAGTTAACATGGGGCCATTATGGAACCCGCGGACAATCCCATATAGAGCCCATTTTTCAGCCCATTTAAAACCCACATTGGCCCCACATATAAAACTTAGCTGGTTTAAAGCTGGGACCCATGTGGGTCTTAAGCATGTTGCCCAGTTAGGTCCCACCTAGCGGCAAGTGTAGTCCTATATGAAATCCATGTGGGCAGTTAACATGGGGCCATTATGGAACCCGCGGACAATCCCATATAGAGCCCATTTTTCAGCCCATTTAAAACCCACATTGGCCCCACATATAAAACTTAGCTGGTTTAAAGCTGGGACCCATGTGGGTCTTAAGCATGTTGCCCAGTTAGGTCCCACCTAGCGGCAAGTGTAGTCCTATATGAAATCCATGTGGGCAGTTAACATGGGGCCATTATGGAATCCGCGGACAATCCCATATAGAGCCCATTTTTCAGCCCATTTAAAACCCACATTGGCCCCACATATAAAACTTAGCTGGTTTAAAGCTGGGACCCATGTGGGTCTTAAGCATGTTGCCCAGTTAGGTCCCACCTAGCGGCAAGTGTAGTCCTATATGAAATCCATGTGGGCAGTTAACATGGGGCCATTATGGAACCCGCGGACAATCCCATATAGAGCCCATTTTTCAGCCCATTTAAAACCCACATTGGCCCCACATATAAAACTTAGCTGGTTTAAAGCTGGGACCCATGTGGGTCTTAAGCATGTTGCCCAGTTAGGTCCCACCTAGCGGCAATTGTAGTCCTATATGAAATCCATGTGGGCAGTTAACATGGGGCCATTATGGAACCCGCGGACAATCCCATATAGAGCCCATTTTTCAGCCCACTTAAGACCCACATTGGCCCCACATATAAAACTTAGCTGGTTTAAAGCTGGGACCCATGTGGGTCTTGTGCATGTTGCCCAGTTAGGTCCCACCTAGCTGCAAGTGTAGTCCTATATGAAATCCATGTGGGCAGTTAACATGGGGCCATTATGGAACCCGCGGACAATCCCATATAGAGCCCATTTTTCAGCCCATTTAAGACCCACATTGGCCCCACATATAAAACTTAGCTGGGTTAAAGCTGGGACCCATGTGGGTCTTGTGCATGTTGCCCAGTTAGGTCCCACCTAGTGGCGAGTGCAATCCTATATGATATCCATGTGGGCAATTAACATAGGGCCATTATGGAACCCGCGGACAATCCTACATGGGGCCCATTTTTCAGCCCATTTCAAACCCACATGGGCCCCACATACAAATGTTGGCTGGGAGGTAAAAAATGCCTCATGCACAATTAAACAATCTATTGGCTGTTGTGAAATGTGAAAATGAATGAAAAGTGTCAGTTCACAGCAATTACTTGCTTTTTTCTGCAATGTTTTGTGCATCGTTAAGCCTTTTAACCAATCAAATGCTAGCTGGTTCAGGTGTATTTGATTAGGGTTAGAGCTAAAATCTGCAGGACAGCGGCACTCTAGGACCGACGTTGTCTACCCCGGTCTATTTATTGACAACAGTTTAAAATATTGAAGTAATTGGGTAAATAAAAATTGCCCTCACAAATGTAAAAAAATAAAAATAATGGAAATCAATTCCAGGGGGAAAATATTGCCTCTTATTGGAAAAATTAATTTCTGACCCTGATTGTTATTGAATTAAACTGAATTTAATAATTAAACTCATAAAAAAATCATAATTAATCATAATTAATTAACTTAACAAAAAAAATTACAGTTTTTGATCTAAATCTAAGTTAAATTCAACACTGACCTAAATTAATTTAAATAATTATGTTTTATAGCTGAATTTGACTCTTTCATAATTTAATCATTTTTTTTATTTTACCTTGAGAATGTTGTTGAACATATTTGAATCAAAATTGAACTAAACTGAGTTGAATAATGACAATATTGTCATCCATAAAAGACTTTTATTGAACATAGTTGAACTGAACTGAATTGAGTTTAAAAAAATTAAATATTGTCCTCATAGAACTGCTTTACAGCTAAAATTGAAGTAAATTGAAATAAAATTACTAACTAAATTGCGCTGAAATTGAACTTTTCATAACTAATGAATTTAACAACATTGACACTGTTATTGAACTAATCTGACTTTAATAATGAAACTACTGTCTTTTTTTGCTGCTTTACAGATTAATTGAATTTTCATATTGAACTTTACAACATAAACAGCTTTTGATCTAAACTGAATCAACATTGAACTAAATTGAATTTATTAATGACTCTTTTTAGAGCTGCTTTACAGCTGAATTTGGATCTGTTTCACAATTGATGAATTTTGAAACCTTTAGACAGTTATTGAACATAATGGAATCGAGAGTAAACTTAACTGGGTTGAATAATGACAATATCATCTTCCATAGAGCTGCTTTACAGCTGAAATTAGTTTCATAATTGATTAATTTTGCAACATAAATTTTTAATATTTGTGAACAAATTTTGAACTAAATTGAGGTGAATAAGGATACTTCTGTAGTGCTGCTTGTGAATTTGCATTTTTCATAATTGATGGATTTTACAGCATTGACATTGTTATTGAACTGAATTACCAATGAACTTGCTTGAGCTGAATAATGACACTATTGTGTTCTGTATAGTAGATTTACTGCAGTCACTTCATAGCTGATTACTTTTGCAGCATTGACACTGTTATTGAACTAAGCTGAATTTAACAATGACACTATTTTCTTTTTGCTGCTTTACAGATGAATTGAAATTTTTATAATTGCTTAACATTTAATAAATTGGATTTGTTTCATAATTGATCAATTTTGAAACCTCAAGACTGTTACTGATCATAATTGAATCAAGACTCAACTGAATTGAGTTAAATAATGACAATATTTCAACTCAGTAAAGCTGCTTTACAGCTGAAATTTAATTTTTCATAATAGATGAATTTTACAACATTGACATTGCTACTGAGCTGAACTGAATTGCCATTGAACTAAACTGAGCTGAATAATGATACTATTGTGTTTTGTAGAGTAGATTTACTGCTGAAGTAATTTCATAATTGATAAATTTTGCAACATTAATACTATTACTGAACTAAACTTTAAAATAACACTATTACAGCTGAATTGAAATTTTCATAATTGATTAACTTTACAACATAAACATGTTTTTTATCTAAAATGAACCAACGTTGAACTAAATTGAATTTAATAATGACTCTTTTTAGAGCGACTTTACAGCTGAATTCAGATCTGTTTAATTACTGATGAATTTTGAAACTGCAACACTGTTATGTGCATTTGAATTGAGTTGAATAATGACAATATTTTCTTCCACAGAACTGCTTTACAACTGAAATTGAATTTGTTTCATGATTGATCAATTTTGCAACATAAATTTACTGAACTAAGTTTAAACAAAAGAACTGCTTGTGAAATTACATTTTTCATAATTGAATTTTACAACATTAACATTGAGTACGTTTACATGGACAACAATATTCCGATTTTAACGCGATTAAGACAATACTCTGATTAAGAAGCAACCATGTAAACTGAGATTTTTGATTAATTTAATCCGACTAAAGTCATAATCGGAGTAAACACAAATCGAATTAAGACAGGTGGAGTATTCCTATTTTAGTCGCATTATGGATGACATGTACACACCTTAATCAGACTATTCCCCTTGTGTAGGACTTTTCGCCACATTTTGTGACAGGATACACACTAATGCTGCGTTCCAGGCAGGTTTTTGAGCTCGTAAATCACGTGTTCAAACCACGACTCAGGACTTTGTAGCGTTCCAGGCAAGTCACGCCAAGCATTTATTATTTTTATAGTATTAATAATTTGATTGCAACGTTATATTGTCCTAAACTCAATTTTTCCAGCGTGTGCCACTGAACACCGCACCCCTAGAGGCTTTATTGTTGTTTCTCGGGCTATGTCACGTCAGAACTCGGAACTGGGAGTACGTCGTCGATCTAGTACGAGTTCACGGGTGGGAATTCACGGGTTTGAGTGCCGTTCCAGTGCACTTTCACGGGTAGAAGTTTGGAAAAACACGGGTAACGGGTTGTCTGGAACGCGGCATAACGCTCTCAGTTGGTTGCGCTTTGGTTTCATTTTTATTTATTTATATTTTGCTACAACATGGGCTTAATCAATGCTCATTGCTGATAAATAGCCTAGTTTGTTATCATAATTTTTAGTTTTATGGAAACGTTTTTAACATTCAACCCCCTTTTTCATTAGTATAATTTGTAAGTATTTATTTTAATTTTGTGAACGGGATTTCCGCTATTGGAATGTCTTAGGATGCTTTTTACTTTTACTATCGAATTCATGATCTTGGTTTTACTTGCATATATAAGGCTACACCTATCAATTTTAAGATTAAAACAAATTCTTAAAAGATGGATTTGTTATTTTTAATTAAACAGCATAACAAAAATAAATTAAAACTAGCTTATATAGCATTTATTAACAAAAACTAATAAGACGAGGCATGGACTCCATCACATGCTGTTATATGCCGACTAAAAAATTTATTACAGGGCGCGCAAACACTGAGCAATCAAAATAATTAATAAAAAAAAATAATAAAAGAAAGCCTCCAAAGCGTAATGTGAGGTAAACGGCAAAGATAACAGGGTTTTCAAAATGAAAACAAACAAAAAAAGTAAAACTAAACTGGCTTTCGGTGACTGTGCTTGCGTGTGTTTTTTTTTTTTTTTTTCTTTTTTTTGTCCTAAAAACTGCATGCCTCTGAAACGCTCGCTGTATGAATCAGACGCTTTGGAGCAGCACAGCACGCACTCGCACAAATTTAACGATGACTATTGTCTTTTCAAGAACTGCTTTACAACTTAAATTGAATTTCATAATTGATCAATTTTGCAACATAAATTTGCTGAACTAAATTTAAACAAAAGAGCTGCTTGTAAAATTACATTTTTCGAAATTAAATTTTATAACATTAACATTGTCATTGAACTAAACTGAGTTTAATAATGACACTTTAGTCAATATTAATCGTTTTTGAGCTGAACTGAATAATTGAACTACATTGAACTAACGACGCTATTGTCTTTTTAGAGCTGAAATTTATTTTTTTCATAACTGATGAATTGTTCAGCATTGACACTGCCATTGAACTAAACTAAATTGCAACTAGAGTTTTTGAGCTGAACTGAATCTCTGAATTAAACTGAATTTAATGATGACTATTGTCTTTTCAAGAACTGCTTTACAACTGAAATTGAATTTTTAATAATTGATGAACTGTGAAAGACACTGCTGTTGGACTGCATTGAATTCAACACTGAACTTAATTGAACGAAACAGTTTAAATGTATTCTTTATTGTAATTTTCCTGTTTATTTCTGTGAAGCTACTAAAGCAATCTGTATTATTTCAAGAGTTACACAAATAAACGTGACCTTTGACCTTAACCCTGAACCACAACCATGACAGCACTGAAGACGCAAGTTTTCCCTGCAGGAATGATGGGAAATCACGTCTGATCAATTAGTGCCAGCGGAGAGACGCGCTGTAGTTGACACATAATCGCATCAGTTCCTCTGCAGGCGGCAGCTATTAGTCTCCATTTGATCTCGTCATGTTGACGGCTCGTGTGTGACATCCAGTCTGATATCTGAGGCGTCTGAAGAAGCGTTTACACTGTAAAAAGTAATAAGTTGTATTTACTTAGAAAACCTGTGGTAATTGATTACCTCAACTTTTTCAAGTAAATTAGTTCATCATTTTTGAGTATTTGTAACTCACTTTGACAAGTTTAGTTAACTTAGAGTTAAGTTAAGCTTGGTGCACAGAACTCAAACAAAACAGTTGACTTTACAAGTCTTCTTTGTTCACATTACTAGCAAAATGTGTGCAAACTGATTACCTTACATTTCTCAAGTAAGTTGTACTCAAATCTTTAAGTTGTTAATACAAAGACAGACAACAAATTGTTGGCACAAAAATAGGACATTTATTTGTTTAATAAAATGTAAAGTCCTTACATTTAAAGAATCAACCTTAAAACAAAAAAATTGCACATACTGAAAAAAAAAAATAGAATAGAAAAAATGGTATACTTTTAAATCACACGACCTGATAAGATTCTTTTTCATTGAAAGTATATTCACAAAAACTTGACACTTCAAAACTTTCATAAAGAGATAATAAAATACATTGATATGAAACAAGAAGTTTAATCCAAGTTTTATGAAGAGACATGATCTCTTTATATAATAAACAGCATCAGTGGACAAACAGAAGCTTAAACACACTTGCTTGATGTGCACAAGCAAACCTTATTGGTTCATATGGAAGCTCAAATGTGCTGAGTAATACGAGTTATATGTGAATAAAAGCTTAAATTAAATCGTTTCATCATAAAGTGACTGTGTCTCTTTAGAAGACTTGGATTAAAACACTCCTTTCATATGAATTTGTTTTACTACCTCTTTATGAGCGTTTTGGGCATACAAACTTTCAGTGGAGGGAAAGAAATCTGTCAAATATCATTACAAATATTTTGCATTGTGTGTCAAAGATCAACAAAAGTTGATTTAACTTTAAGCAAACTGCATGTTTTCCTAAATTAAATGAAACACTTCATCCACAATAACATTTTTACATCAGATGATTTTTCAGGTTCTTATTAGGTTCAGCCATTGAATGAAATCAAAGGTATCCTTCAAAACCGGAGGATACTCTTCTTACATAGCATAACTGAGTTCAAAGACCAGGCACATGGCTAGGGGAAGATTTTCCATTTCCACTGATTGTCCAATATAATTGTACCTTCCAAAATTATTACAGTAGATCTGGCATCAAGATGCAGTGAGTCCTCAGCTCAGGGATCTTGGTCAATATGCTGATTGACATCACTTCTTCACAGTCCTAGAAACAGAAGTAGCATATGACAAAAAATATGTAACATATAATTAAGAATGCGTATTAAGGTTATACAGTTGCATACATTTATAACTGTGTATTGTCTTTAGATGTAAATGCCTTTCAAACTGGGCAAAGCAGTGGATGCCAAAGATGGAAAAAAAAGACATTCAATTGTTTGCACAAAAATATTTTGATTAAAAACTGACATATTTATATTTTTTTATTAGTTCTGAGCTTTTTTTGACTTTGCATAGACAGCAACACAACTGACACATTCACGTCCCAGAAAGGTACTAAGGTATTAAGAACATCAGTGGTTCAATTGTATTGGTATGAAGTTACAAGAATATTTTTTTGTGCGCAAAGAAAACTAAAATAAAAACTTTATTCAATGATTCATCAGTTGATATGCCTTCCTGAGAGTACCATGATGTATGTGCATCAATTCCTCTGCTCGTAAACAAGGTGCAGTGCAGAGCCCCAAGGTGCGGGTCCCATGTCAGAACAACGGGCTCCTGCGTCAACATGCATGCGTCATGGTACTCTCCTGAATGTGAAAAGTGAAAATATCTTATTTTTGTTTTCTTTGCGCACAAAAAAGTATTCTTGTAGCTTTATAAAATTACAGTTGAACCACTGGTGTTTCTGAGCCTTGAAAGTGGTAGCTGTGTTGATATCTACGCAGGGTCAGAAAGCTCTTAGATTTAATTTAAAATATCTTAATTTGTGTTCTGAAAATGAACGAAGGTTGAATTTCAATTTTCATAATCCCTTTAAGTATTTTTCTATCTTCTTTCTAACTATTTTCCTAATTTATTTGTTTCACTTTCTTTCTTTCTTGACTTTTTCTTGCCAGATCAGAATTGTTTGCATTACACTAAATAACCAGAATATCACAGGCAAAATTACTTACAAAACATGTCTTGCAAGATCCTCTTCAAGGAAGAGTGGAAGGCCATGGAGAGCTGCTGGTCATCTCCCATTATTGTTTGATGTCTGTACAATTATGAAAAGAGTCATATTTAATAGCACTCATATCACAAACATTAGGCATACAATATAATAAATATCATTCTGTGTGATTTTACAAAGTGCACCCTATGGTAATAAGCGTATTATCTGTGAAAACATAAAAATTGAGTACTTACATATTCCATAGGATCCATATTTGAATCAGTTTTTCAAGAGTTGACCCCTTTTTCACTCAATGAACAAGCAGAACTTCAACTTCCACTGCATGAGTTTAAGTCCTCAAAAAAGAGCACATACAATATGAAAAGAAAATGGTAATAATTAATGCTGGGCATTAATGCACTTTTACAATTTACATTATTACTACGGTTAGAAGTAACTGGCTAGCTAGTAAGCTAACTGAAGGTTACGGTTATGCTCGTCAGTAAAACTCATTCAAATTTCGTGTTTTGTTCCTCAAAAACAATAGCACACACTCTGAGAAGAATACAGTTTCTAAATAAATCACCAAAAACTTACCTAATCTTTCTGCCGTATTTCAAACAGGATCTGACTGTGAAGTTCAGTTAGTCGTCTTCTTCTGGTGATGTTTCTGTTTGTGTTCGTTTTTTACCTAAGGTGCACTTTCGCCCCCTGCTGGTCTGGTTATTACAGCAGTGTGAACAGACCTTTAGTACAACACACTAGATGCTCTTTAGTACTGTTTACTAAAGTTGTTTAGTTTCCCTACGGCATCCACCTAAAAGTTCAAATAACTCGGTGCACTCAAGTAAAATCAACAAATTTGTCGAAATTAGTTATATTTACATGCTTTTCTTAGTAGATTCAGTGATTACTTTTTACAGTGTACATGAGCTGACATGTCACCCAGACTGCTGCATCATGGGATTCTTAGAGCATACTGACAGCACTAAAGGAGGTCATCTGTACTTGAGACACATTTGCATACCTGAAGCACGAATTCTGCCCATTACCCAGCATCCTCTCTGCCAGGAGATCCTGGCAGGGCCTGAAAGCGCTCGCGTCTCCCCCGCAACGATCTATCATTCCTTTCAGAGTCATCTGGTACCAAGCTTTCCCATTTGGAACAAATCTGTTGGCCCGAGTTTCTGACTTGGATGCGCGGCGGCCCAAAAGGCCTCTAAAATTACCCCAGAACATCCAATGAAATGATGGAGGAAGAGCAAACCAGATTAGACCTGCTCCTGCTTGAATCTTTGGGGGAGAGGTCTGAAAATTGCATTTATAATTGTGTTTGTCTCCAAGATGCTTCATGGTAAGTTTATCCAGCTAATGGCTGTCTTAATTCTGCTGTTTAGTTTGGGATTTGTCCTGCGAAAGCTGCGCGTGTCGATACAGCGCAATGAAAATGATGCAATAGAGAAACAGCATGCTGATATTTGATTGAAGTCAAGCATTATAAGTATTACTAGTGTTTCTAGTGAAACTCTGGCCTCAATTACCTTACATTACTTTAATTTATAGATATAGAAATGCACAATCAGCAAAACACAGGCCCTGCTGTGACCCCTCGTCCTTCTGTTTGCTAAATCATTTTCAGTCTATTTCCAGAATAAAAGCACTGACATTTAATTCGACACGACGTTAAAGCATCATTCAGATGTTGATAGTGTAATAATTGGTGTGCTGATGCACCAGGCTCTCATGCGGTGGTAATGACCATCTGCCTCCTCTGATAACTGCTGCAGTCTCTGCGCTCGTAAACGCTGACCTGACTCTCACCGGGAGCAAACGTCCTCACACCCTCCAGGAGATACATCCAGCCTTCCTAAAATAACCTGAGCATCAGCGCCTGAGAGCGTGCGCTTCGGTCTCAGGGTGTTCAAAAGTGTTTGAGTCGAGAATTACTGAGATTATTGTTCTTAAATCGCTATCATCGCTATCCTCACTACATAGATAAACTATAGTGTCCTCTTGCACATACTATATAGTAACAAAATATCAAAAATGATAACTGGTGTCTGAATAAATTTGGTTTGACTGTATATGTACCATATAGTAGTTTCTCTACTATAAATAGAACGTTTCATGTAGGTTTGGAGAGGATAATGTTTTCCTAATAATCAGTATGACATAAATGGCTTGTTTTTATCTATTGTTTTTATCTAAAAAAATAGCCTGAACACAGCCATTAACCATCATATGGACAATTGAATTTGATGTGTCCATTAATATGTAAAACTTTCTAAAACTTATGTTCAGTTCAGTGATTAAACTGACAACAGTTCAGGATATATCGCACAATACATTGCACAATGAGGAATCTGCAGAAAGTTCAACAGTGTTGAGACATGTGAGAGACAATGTCACCCTCTGCTGGTGACAAAAAGACACACCATAGGAAAAACGGATAAATTACATCCCCTTTTGAACATCCTACGATTAAATTAGCAAATTACATTATATACACTCATATCACCGCCATTTTGAATATATTGCATGTTATAATTTAATAATTAAGTGAATACGTCTTCAACTAAAATTATCAGGAAAGACAAAAGTAATGGAACTAAGCTATTGTTGTTGTTTGACACAAAATTACATAATAGCGTTTTGTAAGTACATTGATTGAAGTACATAGCTACAATAGTTACAGTGCCTTGCGAAAGTATTCATACCATAGGCGGAGTTTCACATTTTTGCCTGGAGGGGCACCTACCGGCAGAACGCAAGCTCAGATTTTTTTATACCACAGTCCACCATAATTTCATACATTTTAATTGTTCATAATATATATAATTTACTAATTCTACACACTAAAATAATTAGATAATATAAATAAAATTGAGAAAATGTGAAAATATATTTTTAATAATGGCTTTGGCAAAATCAATTGGCTCTGGTCTGGGGGGGCAGTGCCCCTCCCTGCCCCCCCCAAACTCCGCCTATGATTCATACCCCTTCATTTTTTTCATGTTTATTTTTTTGTGTTGCTGATATGTTAAACTGATTTAAATTACTTTAATCTACACTGCATTCATTATAATGGAAAAGCAAAAATGCACGGGTTTATAACGTCTTTGCAAACTGATTGAAAAAAAAAAAACTTAAATGATTCCATTGCATAAGTATTCATACCCTTATCTGGGATAGTTAAAATTTATCTCAGGAGCATAACCAAAGGGCCAGCATAAACCAACTAAAACCAGCATCCCAGCACCAAAACATACCTAACCAGCATATGCTGTTTTTTTCAACAGGGTAAATACCAGCTGAGTAAGTGAGTAAGGGTATGAATACTTATGCAATGAACTTATTTAATTTTTTTTTTATTTTTATTTTTTATATAAATTTACAAAGTTGTGACATTCTGTTTTTGCTTTGTCATTATGGTGTGTGGAGTAGAGATTTTGATGTGGAAAAAAGAAATTTAAAGCAATTTAACATAAGGCAGCTAAGTAACAAAACGTGAAAAAATGAAGGAGTACGAATACTTTCGCAAGGCACTATAGCTGTGTCTCATTTAGAAGGATTCGACCTCCGGAGGGCGCAGCCTTCCAAATGAGACACAGCTTATGTATCATGAACTACATAAAAAAACACATTTCCCATGCGCCCCTTCGCGATTAAATTACGCTTATTTCCGCTTTCCGGCACAATTCTTAGCCAATAAGAACGACGCATTGACGCTGTTTCTACCGTAGAACTCGAATGAGTGGCTAGAATGGAAAGCAAATACAAAGTAGGCGGGGCTTATCGTGGCCCGGATGTTTTGTCTACAAGCTCTATCATTATGCAAGACAGGTGTAATATTAAACCCTCCTGCTTAAGAATTCTCAATATATTTGATATTTTATATATTTTATGTTCCATTAAAAAAAATTATAAAACAAATCCTGAATGTGGTTCAATCGTGTTTTTGGGCCACCGAGCGCCCCCTGTAGGAGTAACCGCTGTACGTCTCACAGAACACCGCTAGACTCACGTGGCGCCCAATGGTTTCTATGCAGGTAACTAGGAAGTGAAAGGGCTGAAGCTCCTCCTCCCACGTGTATCCGCAGGAACCGGCGGCGGCGTGACGCGGGTAGAAGAGACCGATAGACCAAAACCGGCGGACCGGAGAGAGAGAGTCAGGTATTTAAAATTGACAAATGTCTTACGTACAGGTTCATAAGTGGTTTAAAAGAGGATCGGGAGTATCCTGTTAATGTACTTCGACATGTGCCATACTATGTATATGGTACTTCAAAGAATACAATAACCCCTTCGGGGTACGTGTTAGAAATGGGGGTAATACCATAGTACTTTGTGGTACTTTTTTGTTAGTGTGGCCTTGGAATGCGAAAATGAGCGTCAAATCACCGATCGCCGGGCGCTTAGTGTGGACGCGCTTGTCCGGGCCGGACACGCACGCGCACACAGGTCAGGTCGGTCCCGATTTTAACGTCAGTTTTTTCCGGTGTTCTAGGACTGAATATGGCAGATGATCCGAACGCGGCGGACAGAAATGTGGAGATCTGGAAGATCAAGAAACTCATCAAGAGTCTGCAAGCGGCGAGAGGGTGAGATAGTTTGTGTGGAAGTGTGTGATTGAAAGATAAATGTGTCCTAAAGTGTTTTAATGTTGTGTTTAGTATGTAGTATGTGTTCATGTATTTATAAAAGTGAAATTTTGTAAAATCACGGTTTGTATATATTATGTAATTCAAATCTGGAGCACAAAGGTGGTTGACACACACACACGCACACACACGCACACACACACACGCACACGCACACACACACACACACACACACACACACACACACACACACACACACACACACACACAGACACAGAGTTAAATTTAAAGTGGTTTTCTTTCTAATCCCTAACGTTTAAGTATGAGCAATAGTAATGGTGATTCTTGGCTTGGTAAACAGCAGTAATAACAAGTTACTCCAGGGCCGGGCAGCTCTCAAGATAGTGCCAGATACTTAACTTCAGACCTTCGGTGTGTGTGTTTGAGTTTGGAATCGCAGCGAGTTTCAAACAGGTGTGTTTTGTGCCTCATAATGACTATAATCACTCATTAATGAGTGCATTTATTATAGGTCCAGATAAGAGACTTGCTCAAGGACAGAATTGTGATTGTTCTTGATCAGCTTTTGCTGAATTTGACCCTGCAACCTACTTTTTGGGAGTCTTTTGTTTTAGAAATGGAGATCGTTGAAACGGAAGGAACTGCTTTGCTTGATGTAGATTGTGGATTTGTGAGCTTTTAATCAAGGGTAAAGCATGTGTACATGGGTCTATTTGAAGAAGAGTCATTGGCATGACACTGGTGCTGTCATTCTGACAGGTAGTTATGTGGAGCGTCACAACAACAATGCAGACCTTCTTTCAAGGGTAACTTCTCTGTATGTGCACATAAGATAAAACTAATTAATGCTCACATGCACATAAAAAATTGAGCTGAAACCCACATCAGAAAATGAAACTCTTTGTTTTCATGCCTGTGTGTCGCTGACCTTCATGCCACGTGTGTGTAAATAAACCAGAGTGTGTTGGTTTGTCGCTGTGTTTTGGCAGCAGTGTGACCCTGATAACTCCTCACAGCTCAGTGTGGATGGTGTAAACCCAGCGTTTTGAAGTCAGTCTGTCTTTTAGCAGTGGTGTGTGTGTAAGAGAACTCTAGAAATGCCACTTTTGTCAGCTGACAATACTGAAGCGTTTGACCTCTTTGTGACTCTCTGACTCTGTTCTAGTAACTATTGAGCTATCCATCTAAGCACCATTATAAGGGATCATATGTGTGATAGCTGATCCATAACATACAGAGAAGGCAATCCCACAGCAATGCACTGGGATGAAAAATCTAATATGGCAAACCTTTAAAGTTGTAAATAGAGCAAAGGTTATTGGAGTATGTTTTACATAAAAATACCATTTCAGTCTTTCTACTTAACAGTTACAGCTTAATTTCAAGGTTTTACTTACAGTTTAATACAGCTTTATTATTATTATTATTATTGCGCATTACAATGTGTCCTGTTTATTTAAAAAAAAATTTCCTGAGCAAAATGTTATACATACTATTATACATTTTTACCATGATTTACAGAAGACACCCACAAAAATGTAATTCGGTAACAGTGAACAATAGATCATATAAGAAAAAATCTTGTCAGGTATATTTAGGACAAGAATCATTAGAAGACATTAAAAGCCTGTATTTAAGGAACAAAGTACAGCCTTAAAATAATAATTAATAGTCTTTTTAAATTACTACAAATCTTTGCCACTATCCTTCAAAACACTAGGTTTTAATGACACTGGAACATAGTTTGACATTTAATTTTCACAAAAGTTAGTTGAAGCATTATAGTAGACACTTAAACTTGCATTTAATTTGTTCTCTCTATGTATATAAAATCACTTTTGTAAATTTCATTTGATGTGGACACAAAAATGGGATCTTTGAATTTTTGTGAACTTTATTTGCAATTTCTGAATTTAAGTAGTTTCTACATAATTTTCCCCCATTTTGTTAATACACAATACAGAAGCAATATTTCTGTATTAAGCATATTAAAGCATTAATGACTATGTAGTGTTCCAAATCAGTCACCTTTTGAGTTACAGTTGGTCAAAAGTTTACATACCCCTTGTAGAATCTTCAAAATGTTAATTATTTTACCAAAATGCATGTTTTTTTATTTAGTACTGACCTGAATAAGATAATTCATACAAAATACATTAACATATAGTACACAAGAGAAAATAATAGTTGAATTTATAATAAATGACCCTGTTCAAAAGTTTACATTCACTTGATTCTTAATACTGTGTTGTTACCTGAATGATCCAAAGATGTTTGTCCTGAAAAGTTAAACTGCTCACTGTTCTTCAGAAAAATCCTTCAGGTCTCACAAATTTGTTGGTTTTTCAGCATTTTTTTTTTTTTTTTTGGTATTTGAACCGTTTCCAACAATGACTGTGATTAAGAGATCCGTCTTTCCACAACTGAGGACAACTGGGACTATTAGGAACTATTACAGAAGGTTCAAACACTCACTGATTCTCCAGATTGAAACCATGATGCATTAAGGGGTGTAAACTTTTCAACACAATGAAGATGTGTACATTTTTCTTATTTTGACTAAATACCATATTTTTTTGATTTTGTACCACCCTTCAGAAGCTACAGAAAATAATTTCATGTTTCCCAGAAGACAAAATAAGTTAAATTTACCCTGATCTTCAAATTCAAGCTCTTAATGCATTGTTTCCTTCTGGAGCATCAGTACATGTTTGAACCGTCTGTACTAGTTGCATATGAGTCCCTCAGTTGTCCTCAGTGTGAAAAGATGGATCTCAAAATCATACAGTCATTGTTGGAAAGAGTTTATATACACACAAATGTTGCAAAAACCAAAGAATTTGTGAGACCTGAAGGATTTTTCTGAAGGACTTCTGAACAACTATCACTAAACAAAAAAACAGCTGTGGATATCAGGGAACAACACAATATTAAGAATCAAGTGTACGTCAACTTTTGAATGGGGTCATTTTGATAAATTCTGTTTTCTCTTGTGAACTTTATGTAAACGTCTTTTATGTGAAATCTTTTCCAAGTCAGTACTAAAAAAAATAATAATGAATTTTGTATGATCCCTTTTATTGGTAAAATAAATAACATTTTGCAGATTCTGTGAGGTGTATGCAAACATTTGATCTCAACTGTAGCTATGCTGCCTTAAAACGCTTAATTTTGGACATTTTTCTTTCCATAATTTGCTTGATTGACTTGTGTCGAGCTAAATATCAATTCCTGTATCTCAACCAGTAGATAATGGTGCTAGGAATTTGGCATGTTCATGCGTTTGACTCCCAGGGAATGCATGTACTGATAGAATGTGTACTTTGAATGCAATGCAAGTCGCTTAGGATAAAAGCATCTACCAAATCCATAAATGTAAATGAATAACATAGCTGTTTTTTCTCTCTCTCTCTCTCTCTCTCTCTCTCTCTCTCTCTCTGTCAGTAATGGGACCAGCATGATCTCGCTCATCATTCCTCCTAAAGATCAGATCTCCAGAGTGTCCAAGATGTTGGCAGATGAGTTCGGTACAGCATCAAACATCAAGAGTCGAGTGAACCGGCTGTCAGTGCTGGGAGCCATTACTTCAGTCCAACAAAGACTCAAACTCTACAACAAAGGTGTGTGTGTGTCTTTAACTCCACAACCAAACAAACCATTTGAGACAAAAACCTGTGTTTTCTGACCATGAGATCATGCGAACAGATTTATTTAAAAGGCCCTATTGTGCTTTCTAAGAAAAGTAAAAGGTTTTGCTAGCTGGAACATGTTCATTTTAAAAGGTCCAATTTTGATCAAAAGACACAGAAAGTCATCATGACTCTCCAAAGAACCTGCAAAATGCTAATTATTTTACCAAAATAAGGGGCATCATACAATATGCATGTTCATTTTTTTATTTAGTACTGATCTAAATAAGATATTTCACATAAAAACATAGTCTACAAGAGAAAACAACAGCTGAATTGATAAAAATGACCCTGATCAAAAGTTTACATACACTTGATTCTTAATACTGTGTTACCTTAATGACCCACAGCTGTGTTTTTTCTTATTTGTTTAGTGATAGTTGTTTATGAGTCCCTTGTTTGCCCTGAACAGTTAAACTGGCCGCTGTTCTTCAGAAAAAGCCTTCAGGTCCCACCTTTTTTTGTTTTTTCATCATTTTTTGTGTATTTGAAATCTTTTTAACAATGACTATGGATTTGAGATTCATCTTTTCACACTGAGGGACTCGTATGCAACTATTACAACAGTTTTATTTAAGTGGTGATTAATACATTTTTCTAATTAGCTAATTATTAAAGAAACAGTTTTTTGGATTTTCAGCGTGTCCTGGTTAAAGTAAGTAAATAAATAATTTCAGGGCGTCACTATTGAATAAATTTAGATTTCAGTAAGATCTGATCAATTAATGTCCTGCACTTACTTTTATCACATTAAATATTCAGTTTTATCTGGAAATGTGTCACGGTACACAAGTACAATAGGTTTCACACAGCATTTCATGTTGACGTTTTATTTTTACTCATATTACGTGTTTGTTCATGTCAACCACATCCAAAGTCCACACTCTTCTAGTTCTTCAGGTTTTAGCAAACCTACGTCTGGAGTTTCACATGGTTTTGCTGTGTTTGCAGTGCCCCATAACGGTTTGGTGGTTTACTGTGGCACCATAGTGACTGACGAAGGCAAAGAGAAGAAAGTCAACATCGACTTTGAGCCATTCAAACCCATCAACACCTCTCTGTACCTCTGTGATAACAAGTTCCATACCGAGGTAAAATCACAGTCCAAATCAAGCATGCTTCACAAAACTCAATGCTCTCGAGACGCTGCATGATCGTCTTGTCTTTCTCTAGGCTCTGACGGCGTTATTGTCAGATGACAGTAAGTTTGGATTCATAGTCATCGATGGTAGTGGAGCTCTGTTTGGGACTCTTCAGGGAAACACCAGAGAAGTGCTGCACAAATTCACCGTGGACCTGCCCAAAAAACACGGTAATTACACTATAGCACTGATTTGACTGATGTGTCTAAGGTTTGTAGAAAACCAAGATGGTTTTAGCGCACTTAGTTTTTAGCCATTAAGTTTTCTAAAGATTGTATCATTAAACTAGTTGCATAATTCATTCGTCTCTTGAGATTCGTAAGTCATTCAAACATCAGCAGTAAATAAGTGTTGGAGTTGGAAAAGAATGGTTCATTTGTTTCCAAACTCTCCCAAAGTGATTCATTTGCATCACTCATAACTTATTTTGTATATAATGAAATGTTCAAGTAAAATTATCTTTAGTTAAACATTGGTAATTATTATTTAACATAGGTTTATATAAATTAAAATGTTTAGCAGAGTTGTGGACTCGAGACTCGACTCAGACTCGAGTCACAAATTTGATGACTTGTGACTTGACTTGACATAATCAAAGATGACTTGCGACTCGACTTTGACAGCAATGACTCGAGACTTGACTTGGACTTGAACCCTGTGACTCGGCAAGTCTTCTAAAGAAAAACTTCGGAGAGTTCTGATTAGGGCTGGGCGATTAATCGAAAAATAATCGAAATCGACATTCAGAACCTATAATCGTTAAAATTTTTCCAGGAAGATTATTTCAATTACTTTCCCTTTAAAAAACACAAGCGCTCCGTTCCGTTATTCCGCCGACATGTCGATGGAGAGCTTAAACAGTATTTATACAGTAAAAAGTATTTTTACAGGATATACAAGGGTAATTTTATTTAGAGGAGATACTGCTTATTTTCTATTTTTAATATGAAAAACATTGAAAATTATTTATTTTGTTTCCAATAGTGCAAGTTATTTATTTTCACTAATTTAAGAAAAATGTGACTTTTTGTTTTAAGCAATGCTTGCTTTAATTTCAGTTGTTCAACACTGATGTTCAATTAATAATCATAGATCGTAGATAGTGTGTTTCCTTCAATTATTTTAAAATCAAGTAATGCACCCTTCATCCAAAAATCTCTCGCTTGTAATATGTGAACATATTTACTGTACAAAACTTGTCAGTGAACTATGAGGGCAAAAAAATAATTATTATATAAATATAATTAAATATAATTTTATTAATAAATAAAATAATCGTTCATTAATCGTAATCGGGTTAAAATGTTCAATTAATCGAGATTTTGATTCTAAGCCAAATTGCCCAGCCCTAGTTCTGATCATTATAGGCTGAAGCGAATTACACTGGTATGGTTAGCGCAGCATTTGCAGGGTGGCCGCGGATCCTTAAAAAGTCTTAAATTCCGTTGTCCTAAAATAAGGCCTTTAAATGTCTTAATTTGTCTTAAATCTAAATCCAAGGGTCTTAATTTTTTAATCTTGATTTTAGAGGGAATGTCTCCATTAAAATGTTTGTTTTTTTACACTTTGAAAAGGAAAAGTTTATCGTTTTGAGGAGAATCTCCTGCGCGGGTTCTAAATCTGTTCTGTTGCTAGACACGCGCTTGCTTGACAACGCCTCAGTGTTGCCAGATTTAGCGGGTTTCCGCCCAACTACACGCATTTGATTCGCGGATTAACTGTTAAGTTTAACCATCATAAAGTAAAAGTTTATAATTAGCACATGTTTTGTCTTGCCACTTTACCAATTCCAACAATTTAAAAAGGGAACACGCACGCTGATTTTTTACCGCTGCCGCAAACACCTGACGCGAGCACGCGCAGAGAGAGAGAGAGAGAGAGAGAGAGAGAGGCGCGATTCACACAGATTGATTCCTCTTTAACTTCTATTTGAACTGAAACGTACATACAAAGTCATTAATACCCGTTTTGGTATTCTGGTAAACACAGTCGTTTATGTCTTTAGTGAACCGAAACAGCTGAGAAAGAGATGCGTGCCAGTATTCGTTTCGTGCATTTGGCCTTAAAGAGACAGCGTCCTATAAATACCTGCAGTGAGAAACA
Source organism: Garra rufa (assembly GCF_049309525.1). Lineage (NCBI taxonomy): Eukaryota > Metazoa > Chordata > Actinopteri > Cypriniformes > Cyprinidae > Garra > Garra rufa. Next base: position 11,347,323 of record NC_133376.1, read on the forward strand.
CTAGTTATTTTACAATTAATTATTAAAGTTCCGCTCCTGAATACTAGTGTTATAGATTTTATTACTAACTTTATGATTGTATTATTAACTTTATGTTGCATTCATTTACAATTAATTTGTGTAATTGTTCTTGTTTTGTTACTGAACTTTAGTTCAGCTAGTAGTTTTTGCTGTGGATTAGAAGTACCTAAAGTAAGCATTCAGTAATTAGGAAAAAACAAACTTTTTTTTTTTTTTTTGCTGATCCGAAAAATGATCCGATCCGTGACTCAAAATCCGTGTTTGTTACACTATTACATTGGCTTCAAAGTGTGGGAGAGCCTTGACATTGTCATGGAATAGAAAATAATTTCTTCTTCTGGAATAGTGTTTTCTGTTGAATATTCCCAAGAAAAATCAGTTAAATAAAATAATAATTTAAAATATCTTCATAGTTTTGTGCTAGACTTTTGCGGGACTTTCAATTTGGTCTTAAATTTTGTTTGAAAATGGTATTAAAAAGTCTTAATGTCTTAAATTTAACTTGGTCAAACCTGTAGACACCCTGATTTGGCACTGAGCCAGAGAGGGACTCGCTAAGTGAGCGCTTATAATGTTTTTATCCACATAATGTTAAGGATATTTAATGTTTTTTTAGGGGCCATTCACATGTCGAGCCTAAAAACACGTGCAAAAGGCGCGCCGCTTTGTCTTTCTTTCCAAACCGCTCTTGCAGCTTGCGATCCTGTGCCGTGACTGGCGTCAGGATAGGGAGGATGAAACACTACAGGAGTTTTAAAATCCTAACCGAATATGAAATCTGGTTGCAGCGCACACATACGGAGAAACTTTGCAGATTATCTTACCTGAAATCCTAAACATGCATACACTACAATATTTGAAATTCGTGGCGCATCACACTACAAGATATTATTAGGATAATCATGCCGGAGGGAGCACCTCTCGTGATCTCTCTCTGGAAGGGTTCAGTGTTCAAATGCACCTGGCCGCAAAGCCCCAGCAAAAGTAATTACCGTGAATGTGTCGGGCAACGACACATTGAACGATTAAATTAATATTGTGATATGCTTTTTATACGTTTTTTTTTTTTATATATAGCCTATCTATGGATTTTAATTTAAATCGTGATGACTTGAGCAGGCTAAATTAACCTGTCTGCCGCTGGTCGCATTTGGTCGTTACAAAAAGAAAAAACTTTTAACAAACAAAAAGTGTTCCAAAAATATCTCTCAATTAACTTCATAAACTAAAGAAACAAAAATAAATGTAATCACTTTGCTATTAAAAACAGCAGTAATGGGGAAGAGAAAGAGAAAAAAGACAGGTTCCAGTCGGACTCCGGCCAGTAGATGAGACGTCCGACATTTTTGCAACGAATGTTTGTTTAATAGTCTATTTAACATTGTTATTTAGGCTACTTTCTTATTTAAATATATTATTTCTTTGATTTATTTTTGCATTTTTTGGCTGCCTGTTGTTCACTGACTGAAGTGCTAAAATAAACACGCACGTTTAATGTTTGAGCCTCATTTATTTTGTGTTTCAAAATTATATACATATGTATTTAATTTATAGATAGGCCTGTATACACACACGTTATAATTTATATTCATAAAACACCACGTTTGGGAGGGGAAAATCTGGGCGAAATCGGGCGAAAACTCCAGTAGTGTGAGCCGGGCTTTAAGCAACCATGACCCGCTCTCCATGAAGAGGCGGAAGTTTTAGTAAAGGATAAATTGATTTCCAGCATTAAAAATCGCTTGCAGTAGCTCTGCTATTAAATTTATTTTAAAATGGTTATTCCTGTACAGCTATGATAAGCTGTTTCTCCAACTTGGCAGTGCTTTCAATGTTATTAAGGAAAAGGATGAAGCTGTTTGGTTGGTTCTTGTCACAACACCTGTGGTGAGATGTTTTTATCTCTATGCGGCGCGGACGCACCTGGAATAAAACGAGCGCTTCGCATACAGTATATCTATGGTCGCGACCGCGTCGCTTCCATAAAGAGCGTGCATACCGCGCGTCTACATTTGAAATTTGAACTTGAGCGTGCAAAAGACGCGACATATGAACGGCCCCTTTGACATTTAAATTACACATAATCACTATAAACCACTTATAAGAAAAAGCAACAGTAGCCTAATAATTGGCTAAACCTTTCAAATATTTATATATATTTATATTATACTTATATATTTTATTTGACTCAACTGATTTAACTGATTATTTGAAGTCACTGAATATTTAACAAATGAAACAGTGGAATTAAAATAAATTATTAATTCAATTAGGCCTATATTTGATCACAATGATAAATTCCTCAATAAAACATCTAATTATTATAGTCTATATTTTATAATTATACCTACTATAGACTATTATTGACTTTAAATTTACTGTAGTAATTAATACAGAGACACTAATTTGGGCAAACAGCACAAGTGACTTGTTTAGGACTTGAAGCTTTAAGTTGAGGACTTGCAACTTGACTTGGACTTGCTCGTCTTGACTTGGGACTTGACTTGGGACTTGAATGCAAAGACTCGAGACTTACTTGTGACTTGCAAAACAAAGACTTGGTCCCACCTCTGATGTTTAGTTTTATTTTTTAAGCAGCACAACTGTTTCCAACATTGATAATAAATCAGAATATTTGAATGAGTTCTGAAGGATCATGTAACACTGAATACTGAAGAAATGATGCTGAAAATTCAGCTTTGCATTACAGGAATAAATTATATTTTGAAGTATATTAAAATGGAAAACCACTTTTTTAAATTGCATTAACATTTCACAATATTACATTTTTTTTTCTGTATTTTTAATCAAATAAATGCAGCCTTGATGAGCGGAAAAGTCTCCTTTAAAAAGCATTAAAAATCTTACTGAACTTTTGAGCGGCAGTGTACATATAATGATTTTCTCTCTCAGGAAGAGGAGGTCAGTCTGCGCTACGTTTCGCTCGGTTAAGAATGGAGAAGAGACATAATTACGTGAGGAAGGTGGCAGAGACGTCTGTGCAGCTTTTCGTGTCCAACGATAAAGTCAACGTGGCTGGACTGGTGTTGGCAGGATCTGCAGATTTCAAAACAGAGCTCAGCCAATCAGACATGTTCGACCCGGTAAGAAAGCAAGCTGATTGGTTATTAGTTGCTGGTCTGATTAGTTTAATTAACTTTCTCAATTAAGTCATCATGTAGAAACATTAGAAGTATGCTGTTCTGTACATGGTTTATCATTGGTTGTGACCTAATCCCACTTTTTTATGATTGGCTGAAGTACAGTCTTAAAAATGAAGGTGCTGTAAAAGTTTCTTCACAGCGTTGTCATAGAACCACCATTTTTGGTCCCACAAAAAGCCATTCCGTCAAAGGTTCTTTAAAGAACCTTTTATAATCTGAAGAACCATTTTTTGCCACAAATAACTTTTTGTGAAACAGAAAGGTTCTTCAGATGTTAAAGGTTCTTTATGGAACCATTTAAACAAAAAAGGTTCTTCTATGGCATCGCGACACACCTTTATTTTTAAGAGTGTACAGTCGTGGCCAAAAGTTTTGAGAATGACACAAATATTAGTTTTCACAAAGTTTGCTGCTCAACTGCTTTTAGATCTTTGTTTCAGTAGTTTCTGTGATGTACTGAAATATAATTACAAGCACTTCATACGTTTCAAAGGCTTTTATCGACAATTACATGACATTTATGCAAAGAGTCAGTATTTGCAGTGTTGGCCCTTCTTTTTCAGGACCTCTGCAATTCGACTGGGCATGCTCTCAATCAACTTCTGGGCCAAATCCTGACTGATAGCAACTTATTCTTTCATAATCACTTCTTGGAGTTTGTCAGAATTAGTCGGTTTTTGTTTGTCCACCCACCTCTTGAGGATTGACCACAAGTTCTCAATGGGATTAAGATCTGGGGAGTTTCCAGGCCATGGTCCCAAAATGTCAACGTTTTGGTCCCTGAGCCACTTAGTTATCACTTTTGCCTTATGGCATGGTGCTCCATCGTGCTGGAAAATGCATTGTTCTTCACCAAACTGTTGTTGGATTGTTGGAAGAAGTTGCTGTTGGAGGGTGTTTTGGTACCATTCTTTATTCATGGCTGTGTTTTTGGGCAAAATTGTGAGTGAGCCCACTCCCTTGGATGAGAAGCAACCCCACACATGAATGGTCTCAGGATGCTTTACTGTTGGCATGACACAGGACTGATGGTAGCGCTCACCTTTTCTTCTCCGGACAAGCCTTTTTCCAGATGCCCCAAACAATCAGAGAATATGACTTTGCCCCAGTCCTCAGCAGTCCATTCGCCATACTTTTTGCAGAAGATCAATCTGTCCCTGATGTTTTTTTTTTTTGGAGAGAAGTGGCTTCTTTGCTGCCCTTCTTGACACCAGGCCATCTTCCAAAAGTCTTGGCCTCACTGTGCGTGCAGATGCGCTCACACCTGCCTGCTGCCATTCCTGAGCAAGCTCTGCACTGGTGGCACTCCGATCCCGCAGCTGAATCCTCTTTAGGAGACGATCCTGGCACTTGCTGGACTTTCTTGGACGCCCCGAAGCCGCCTTAACAATGCAGTGGAACGTTTTTTTCGGGATTAAGTTAATTTTCATGGCAAAGAAGGACTATGCAATTCATCTGATCACTCTTCATAACATTCTGGACTATATGCAAATTGCTATTATAAAAACTTAAGCAGCAACTTTACCAATTTCCAATATTTATGTAATTCTCAACTTTTGGCCACGACTGTAGTCTTTCTAACATCAGTTTGTCGTCTCTGATTGGTTGCAGAGGTTACAGGCGAAAGTGTTGAAGCTGGTCGACATCTCTTATGGAGGAGAAAATGGCTTCAATCAGGCCATCGAACTGTCCGCTGAAGTCCTGTCCAACGTCAAATTCATTCAGGAGAAAAAATTAATAGGTAAAGATTAATTCTCACAGAGATGCAACTCTGTATAACCATTTAGCAACACAAGTTTTGCACGTGAAAATATCTGAGAGTCCTTAAAGTAATATTCAATTCTATTTGGTCACATTTAATATTTTAAAGACACTGTTTAGCTTCAGAACCTAAATCAAATGTTTCAGTAGTTTGCTAACCTAGATGTTGCAGAAAGCATTAAAGGAGTAGTTCACTTCCAAAACAAAAAGTACAGATAATGTACTCACCCCTTTGTCATCCAAGATGTTCATGTCTTTCTTTCTTCAGTCTAAATAAATTGTTTTTTTTTGAAGAAAACATTTCAGGATTTCTCTCCATATAGTCGACTTCAATGGTGCCCCCCCGAGTTTGAACTTCCAAAATGCAGTTTAAATGCAGCTTCAAAGTGCTCGTAATGATCCTAGATGAGAAAGAACGGTGGTTTCTAGCGAAACGATTGGTTATTTTCAAAACAAATTGACAATTTATTTTCTTTTTAACCTCAAAGGTTCGTCTTGTCTCGTCTCTGCAATGCACATGCGTAGTGTAATCTGGGTCAATACAGTCAGGGTATGTTTAAAAAACTCCTATTTTGTTTTTGTCTTCAACTTAAAAATCATCCTATATCACTATTTTACCTTTTTTTGTAAAGGGCGTTTGATCTTCTCTGTATGTTCACTTTGTAAACACTTGGTTGGTACTTCTGCAGCAATGTAGGACCATTTTAAAGTTGGGGAAGAAAACGAGATGGGAGTTTTGTATGAAGGTATTTTTGGTGCAAAACTACTGAACACATGTGAAAGCGGAATTTGTAGCTGTAGAGCATACCCACACATGTGTATCAATAAATTTGAAGTCACAGAGAAAAAATTTTTAGGAGTTGTAAACTTGTAGATTTTTTCCTCTCCTACAAACACAACACAGCAGTTACACCTTCACACATTCTTCACTGCAGGTGCACAAATCCGATTCTACGAATCACACATGAAGAAACTCGTACGCTCACATTTTTTGTACAGTTGCTGCAGTGAATATGGTGCAAAACGCATTCACACACCCGTATCAAAAATGTGAAGTCACGGAGAAATTTTACACACCCGCAAATTAATATGTGAATCCATACAATGAGAGTTGCAAACTTGTAGAATATCTGATCACAAATGCATTACTTTTCTTGGATAGTTTTCTAACATAATCGCAAGTCCAATTACTACATCTGCTTGAATCTGCTGCTACGAGTCTCAAACGCAGATTTTTCGCCTTTTAATGACAAGTTCCGCGCGCTCTCACTTTTGCACCATGTACTCCGTGAAATGTGGAGCAAAAGGGATTTGTGCATCTGTGAGGCAGCGGCAGGCAGGCCCTGTTCAGAGAACAGAGAATTTCGGCCAATCACCGCGCTGGCGATGTGAAGGACCAATAAAGCAGTCCCTCCAATTTTTCCCGATTCTGCGATCGCTTAATTTAATGCAAAATCAACAAAATGTCGCATTTTTTGCGATCCTGCATAATTTGTCATTTAACCACAAAATAATCGCAAAAAATAGCTATTCAAATATTTCAATAATAAAACTATTTTAAAATATATATATCATGTTGTTAAAGAGTCTGCTCACGTGATGTCTGTGAGTTGTCTGTCTGCAGGGCTCGCAAGATCGACGTCCCGGGGGCTTTTGTGTTTTTCAGTCGAGCTACCAAAATGTTTCACTTGCCTGCCGACTCCGAGCCGCTATCGTAAAGTAGAGGGCTTCTGTTGTTGCAAATGGAACGCCATAAAAGTTTTAAATTTGTTAAATAGTATAAGAAAAGTCTTAATTATAATTTTAAAAGTCAGTTAGGGACGGCAAGACGATATGGATATCGAATCACGATAGGGCTGAATAAAACTTCTAAAGGCAATGATGTCATTGAATAAATATGAGCCCTGCACATTTTAAAGTCAAAACGCAGCACTGATGACTTTAAATTAATGTATCTGAGTAGAACCGACTGTCCTCAGAAACGTGTCGTTGGCATTTTCATTTCATGCTGATAAAACAGCGTTAAAGCTGATTTGTATACCCGTTACTAGGGAAACGAAAATATTTCAGCGCTCCTAAAGCGCCCCCTTGTGACAGAATTTTTATTTCCAATACATTTATCAGCTGTTTATGTTTTTATGCAGCAAACACATAGGGTTTTAAATGTGAAAAGTTAATGTGCGTTCTAAAAAATCTAAACAATTAAGACAGTAATATTTATGTTTTAAATAAATATGATAAATTATATACTTGATGTATCCCTTTTAATGGTATAAAGGCTGAAATGTCATTGTATAAGATATTGTTTTTGTGTGAATCTGTATCTGACTTATAAATCATGTCATTTTATGACTTAAAATTCTACCTTACATTGTCCAACCCCACTCATTCTGTCACATTTTACTTGTGCAATTCTTAAAAAGGATCACAAATAACTTTAATTGATATTAAAAAATTCTGCAGATACACTAAAGATGAAATAAAATTCCTTCCTTGTTAAGGATTGATTAAGGAATAATTAAAAAGCTTTTTTATTCGGGCTAGTTCAATTAATTTTTGGGCTACCAAAATCCCAAGAGTACCTGAGACGTGACTGAAATGAAGTAGGCTATGTACAGTATAAATTTCTACACCTGCTGTTAATGTTTACAAAGTTCACATAAGAATATTGCCAATAGGTTATTTTAAAAGTTCAAATGTATCAGAATAAACAAATTTTATGTTTGATTTGTTTTATGTATGATAATTGAGCCTCTAAAATAATACCTAATATGGTAAATGTGATATTCTAATTATTAATAAATAAATTAAATAATTTAATAAATCGCAAAATTTTTCACAAATTTCTAGGACTTGTCACCACAAAATTAATAATTGTAATCGCAAAAATCACAAAAAAAAAAAAAAAAAAAAAAAACGTGAAATCCTGGAGGGACTAATAAAGGTATGCTTTTTTCTTATCTCCCCCCTGCAATCATTCACCGTTATACATTTGTTTAAGTAGATTTAATATGCGCGCTGGTCGTCTAAGTTGGTAATCATTGTTTCTTAGTTGGGTTAATTAGCCTTTATTATTTCCTAACGTATCTGTACTGTTAAGTTTGCTATTCAATCTTCTCATAATTAAAGATACTCTCATATTAAACGATGTAAGTTATTCCTTATATTCTCTTCTGCTTTACCTTCTAGAAAAATGACAGAACAGTCTCATATTACATCAAATGTGTAACGTAACAATGTTTTTCTTTCTTTTGGTTTGGTTTGTTTTTTTATTCT
>NC_133376.1:11356044-11395523 GCF_049309525.1 Garra rufa
AATGCAATAACCAGCTGCCTTCTGTTGTTGTTTTACTGTTTGCTCTGTATATTCCCCCAAAAATGCGCAGTTCTTATTTGAAATCTTGTTTCGCGTTTCTAGATTATTTTAGCATTTATAGACAAAGAACAATTATTTTCCTTTGTTTGCCATTTTATAGGAACACTATTTTCTCATTCTTTTTATTACACCAGTTAAAAAATAGAATGAATATTATTAGTCAACTTATTAAAAACAAACAAACAAAAAACTAATAATGTACAGGTTTTAAAGGCTTTTAAAATCAAACGTGACGGGTCTGTGGAAAAGTTTGGAGAAAAACAGTTTAAAAATAAATAATTTTACTTAAAAAGAAATGAAAAAAATAAATATAAATAGTGATTAAAAAAAAACTTATTTCCTCCCAATTTTCCTACAATATTTCTCATATTTTTATTATATATTTATTTTTTTATTTTTACTGTTTTTGACTATATAAACTCTTCATATTTAAAACCTCTGATCTAAAACACATTTATTAAAGATTAAACTTTTTTTTGTTTTGCAAAATACAAACTTTTTGATTTATTTATATTGATTGTTAGACCTTTCAACTGACTTTTAATATTAATATTAAAAAAAATATATATTGTTGTAAGACTGTTAGATCACAAAAGGTCTGTGGGTACATTTGTTGTTTGTTGTTTGTCTCTATTGATTGGGAAAGACCCAACAACAGAATGAGCCAATCAACTAAAAGCATGCTTCACTACATCTCAGTTTGACCAATCAGGGTGTCTGCATTTTAAAGTAGCTGCAGATAGCTCCGCCCCTTCACAGATGCACACAATAAACACTCCCTGCAGAGCCACGTGACCACTGGGCAGCGCAGATGCCAAAACCAGATACAACAATTACTACTTCGCCGGGAATGTTGCTAGTTTTGCAAAGTAAAAGTCCTAATACGGTATTGACTAAAATTTGTGCATTTGATTCCTGGTTGGGGAAGTGAAATTAGAAGGCTAATATTAAATAAAAATATATAATATATCGTGTGTAGTTAAAATATTATTAAAATACAGCATTGTATTGTTAATTTTATTATTGTAGGTGTTACCATAGAAGTTATGGATTGTTAAAAGACTAAATTGTGTTATTGTAATTAGTTAATTCTTATAAAATCGTTATCTTCTCTGCTGGATATTTAACCTTATCTAATTCTATTTATCTCTCTTTTTAAATAAAGTAAAATATTAAGACTATTTTCTAAACAGTGTATCAGCGTTGTGGACTGGGACTCTTATTCTGCTGTACTGTCGGTGTGGCTCCATGTTTTGTAGGCGTCTGTTGTTTCTCTCTTCGCTCGGGTTCACCGACGGGTTTCCATTTTCACGGTTGGATTCAACCAGAACAACAATAATATGGATCCGGACATGGAGGACAAAACCCTGGAACTGATGGTACGTGTGGAACAACATACACGACACTGTCTGAATATGTGGTGCTCGTGCTGGTGTGGATGTTTATATTTGTTGTAATGCAGTATAACGCGGGCTAGAGAAGGAGGAGGACAAAAACACAGCGGCGGCCCGAATCGATACGAAACATTCGGCTGTTATCATGTTGCGCTATAATGATTGCTTTGAGTTTTGTCGTTAAACCGACTTTTCGCTTTTCATTTGACGAGTATATCGCGTATGAATGTCGAGGAAGCGTTTGCGTTTGCCGGAGGATCGGAGCGGAGCGGTCATTGCGGCACCGCTGCGCCACTGCGCGCGTCATATATCACAGTCGTTATGCGCTTTATGGATCATATACATATGGGCTTGATTGGTTGTATACAGTCTATATGTCTCTCATACATCACATACATATACGCTGTATATATAAAGCAATGTATAGGCTCTTAATATCGTGTACACTTTATATTCACTTCATTTAAACAAAATATGTGATTCATATAATAAACTCTACACGCATTTCATATATCACAGTTTATATTCGCTTCATACTGTAATGTATATGTGATTTATGTTAAACAATCTATGCGCTTCATTTATCACTCGAATTCCATATATTAAATAATCTATATGTGCCTCATGTCGCATATAGTTTATATGAGCTTTATATAGTCAACAATCCGTGCACACTTCATTGTCAATTTGTATTTGCTTTATAAATCACAAACAATCTATATGTGCTTCATATAGTAAACAGTCTATATGTAATTCATATATCAGTTTATATGAGCTTAATACATTAAACAATCTATTTGTGATTCATGTGTTAAATAATCTTTGTGCTTCATATATCACATTGTCTGTATGAGCATAATAAACAATCTTTAAGCGCTTCCTATGTAACGTATTGTCTGTATGAGCATTTTACTTAAGTAGCATTTGTAACAATATTCAACAATACACTGTATGGGTCAAAAATATCAAATTTTATTTTATGCTAAAAATCATGCTCCTTGGAGATGTTTTGTAAAGTTGCTACCATAAATATATCAAAACTTAATTTTTGATTAGTAAGGTGCACTGCTAAGAACTTTATTTGAACTACTTTAGTCGATTTTCTCAATATTTAGATTTTTTTGCATCCTCCGATTTCAGATTTTCAAATAGTTGTATCTCGACCAAATATGGTCCTATCCTAACAAACCACACATCAGTGGAGCTTATTTATTCAGCTTCCAGATGATGTATAAATCTCAATTTCCAAAAATTGACCCTTATGACTGGGTTTGGGGTCCAGGGACACATATGTGCGTACAAATCTAAAATATATTTACTTTTCATACATTTCATCCATATGCTTGACATATGACAGTCTTTTTACGCAATCTAAATGTCACATATTGTCTATATATGCTTTATTTTTCACACTATATGTGCTTCATATCACACAATCCATATGCATTTCATATATCACATACAGCCCATATGTATAGCGGCCTGGAGGCTGCGAAAATCAGCTTGATATATCACAATCTATATGCTGAATATATGAATGTACAGAATCTGTATGTACTTCATATACCCTACACAACCTATATGCCCTTGTATACTGTGTAAACAGTTTAGTATGTATTTAATATCTTTTATATATGTCCTGGATATCATTACATACAGTTTATGTGACCCTGGACCACAAAACCAGTCATAAGTGTCAATTTGTTGAAATTGAGATTTGTACATCACCTGAAAGCTGAATAAATAAGCTTTACATTGATGTACAACTATTTGAAAATCTGGAATCTGAGGGTGCAGGAAGCAAAATAAAGAAAAGAAAAGTTTTTAGCAATGCATATTAATAATCAAAAATTAAGTTTTGATATATTTACGGTAGGAAATTAACAAAATATGTTCATGCGACATGATCTTTACTTAATATCGTAATGATTTTTGGCATAAAAGACAAGAAATACTATGTATTTTTGGCTATTGTTACAAATATACCCATGCCACTTCGGACTGGTATTGTGTTCCAGGGACAGTTTTTGTTTATTATAGTCTTTATTTACTTATGTGCTGTCTACATGCATCATGTGTTACAAAGTCTAGTCATGCTTGACATTGTCCACATTGCATAAAAACATCTATTAGATGACTAATTAGTAATGTTAATGTTATTCACTTTTGCTAAACTGTCACATGCACTATTATTTCTCCACATCTCTGCCCTAATAAGTCATTCGTAGATTAATCTCAGTGTAAACGATGCACACGAGGGTGTAACCGGTTGAGTCTCTCTAGATCTGTCGTGATTATGCTAGTCTTCATCTGGGGTCATGTTAGGTTGAGTTTAACAACAGCCTCTCTGTTAAAGGCCAGCTGCCTGGAGACACAGCGCCTGGTTTGTTTTCAATGGGATTTGGAGTTTATTTTATTACTGGTTTCAGATGCAGATCTCTAAATGGTTAATATTAGTGTGAGGTATAGTGAAATGTATAGTAAAACATGAAATGGCCAAATTGTCTAACAATGTAAAGAGAAGGTTTACACAAAAATGTAAATTCTGTTATTATTTACTTAGCTACAAGTAGCTCTAAACCTGTGAAAATAATAGTTGAATTCATAAAAATGACCCTGTTCAAAAGTTTACATACACTTGATTCTTAATACTGTGTTGTTACCTGAATGATCCTCAGCTGTGTTTTTTCATATTTGTTTAGTGATAGTTGTTCATGAGTTCTTTGTTTGTCCTGAACAGTTAAACTGCCTGCTGTTCTTCAGAAAAATCCTTCAGGTCCCACAAATTCTTTGTTTCCCAGCATTTTGGTGTATTTGAACCCTTTCAAACAATGACTGTATGATTTTGAGATCCATCTTTTCACAACTGAGGGATTCATATGCAACTATTACAGAAGATTCAAATGCTAGAAGGAAAAAAACAAAACTATGCATTACGAGCCGGGGGGTGAAAACTTTTGAACAAAATGAAGATTTGTACTTTTTTCTTATTTTTTATTTAGTATTGCTCTTCAGAGGCTACAGAATATACTTACATGTTTCCCAGAGAACAAAATAGGTTAAATTTACCCTGATCTTCAAATTCAAAACGTTTTCACCCTCCGGCTCTTAATGCATCGTGTTTCCTTCTGGAGCATCAGTGAATGTTTGAACTGTAATAGTTGCATATGAGTCCCTCAGTTGTCCTCAGTGTGAAAAGATGAAAAAAAAAAAAAACATACAGTCATTGTTGGAAAGGGTTCAAATACACAGAAATGCTGAAAAATCAAAGAATTTGTGGGGCCGTGAAGGATTTTTCTGAAGAACAGCAGCCAGTTTAACTGTTCAGGACAAACAAGGGACTCATGAACAACTATCACTAAACAAAAAAACAGCTGTGGATCATTCAGGTAACAACACAGTGTTAAGAATCAAGTGTACGTAAACTTTTGAACAGGGTCATTTTTATAAATTCAACCATTATTTTCTCTTGTGGACTATATGCAAACGTCTATGTGAAATATCTTATTCAGGTCAGTACTAAATTAAAAATAACATGCATTTTGTACGATCCCTCTTATTTTGGTAAAATAATCAACATTTTGCAGATTCTACAAGGTGTATATATATATATATATATATATATATATATATATAGTCATAATTTATTTTAATTAATATTATGTATGTGTATGCTAGATCAAAGTGCAAATAATTAAAAAATTTAAAAAAAACTTTAGATAATTTTAAATAATAATATTAATATATAAATAGTATATATATAATTGACTTAGGACTTCATTGAGTGTCATGCACAAACACACAGCTCAGTTCTAGTGCATGAAAGTCTCAAGTGTGTAAAGTGTGTCTTCATGTATCCATACTCCTAACAAGCTCATATTTTAATGTTCAAAAGGGGAGGAGCCTATTAGGCCACTCCCTCTTTTGCCTACTCATACTTGTGTTTGTTGGTCCGTGTAAAACACTGTCTGCAGGAGTGTGTGTGTGTGTGTGTGTGTGTGTGTGTGTGTGTGTGTTGCTCACTGTTGCTCTAATACTGTTTTTTCCCCTCACTTTCCTCACTGACTCTACTCTTTTCTCTTTTCACACTGTTTCACTTGTTCGACCCTCACGTCACTTCCGTTATTTGTATGCTTTCTTTCTTTCTTGTTTGTTTATTTTTTCTGTCTTGTTCTTTGCATTGCTTGTTCTATTACTTTTCTTTCTGCCTTTCCTTGGTTTATTGTTTCTTTCGTTCTGACTTTCTTTTGTTTGTCTTTGTTTGTTCCCTCCTTCTTTCTCTCTCTCTCTGTTTTACCTCTTGTTCGCTCTCTCTCTCTTTCTTATGGCATATTCCCATTCTGTTTATCCCTTCTCTATCTCTCTCGCTCTCTCTCTCTCTCTCTCTCTCTCTCTCTCTCTCTCTCTCTCTCTCTCTCTCTCTCTCTCTCTCTCTCTCTCTCTCTCTCTCTCTCTCTCACACAGTGTTCTTTGCCTCGTTCTGTCTGGCTGGGTTGTTCGTCGGTGGCAGAGAGTCTGTGTGCTCTCAGATGCCTGCAGAGCCTCCCGTCCTCCCGGGCCCACAACCAGGTTCTGCTCTCTTCTTCTCTCCACTCCTCTCCACTCCTCCTGTCTGTCCGTCTGTCCGTCTCATGCACTGGTTGTGTGTCTGGCTTCTTGTCTCTAGATGTGATTGAGTGATATATAAGGCTGATCTTTAAATTTGTAGTTTACAAAGTTTACAGAGCTGTAATTCAGTTTGTATACTCGGCCTGTTTCTTTGAGAGAAAACAGAAGAGGAAATGCTGAAGAGCTGTGGCTGTCTGTTGCCAAACTTGCCATCCTCTGTCTGTGTTTCTTTCTGCTTGCCTGTCTGTGTCTGCTTTAGTCTCACCATCTCATATCTGAACTTTTTCCATTAAAAAGCCCACATATCCATCACAATTTTAATTTAAATGAATTTTAATCAATCCTCAAGTCCCTCAATAATATTGAGGGTCAGTATCATTGTATTTAAAGAAAGTGAGGACACATTAACTTGATCAGAAGTGACAGTAAAGACATCAAAAGTTTCTGTTAACAATTAATGTTGTTCTTTTGAACCTTCTATCCATCAAAGAATCCAGAAAAATCAATTTTATCAGGGTTTCCACAAAAATTATGTTTTTAACATTAATAATAATCAGAAGTATTCATTATTATCGAATCAGCGTACAAGAGTGATTTCTAAAGGATCATGTGACACTGAAGTCTGGATTAATGATGCTGAAAATTCAGCTTTGCATCATAGAAATAAATTACATTTTAACATGGATTCACATAGAAAGTACTTATTTTACATTCTAATAATATTTCACAATATTACTGTTTTACAATATTTATAATTCTAAACTTTTGGTTGTGATTCCTCTGTTCCAGTGAAAAAATAAACTTGGGATGCAGATGAAGTGACAGAATTGTTCATTTTAATTTAGCTTGCAATTCAATTTTTACCAGAAAGTGTAGATAAAATGGTTCAGTATAACTAAAAACATCTTTGCAACATTATTTTGCCCAACTCTATTGAATTTAACTGGCAGCTCATAGTGTTGAAACAGAAAGTCAGTCAGTATTGTTTGTTTGTGGTTAGTTAGTGGATGATTTTGCTAGTAGATGTGGTTTTCTACATTTGTGTGAACTGATTTCATACATCCATTAAATCCACCAAAATACCTGCTGAATTAAAGGCATTTAAACCTCAAAAATGAAGAGAAAAGATCTGGTTGCATTTGAAACTCACAGATAAAGAAACTCACTTTTATATTTGGTTCTATAACGAAAATGTTCATTTCTATGTGTGAATGAAGTTGCTCAAGCCACAGTACTTGTTTAAGGAGGGATATTAGTGAGCCGTGTTTTATTTACATCTGGTTTCATTGGTTCAGCAGTCTGTGTTTATCTTTGTGTTACACTGTTTGCTTTGTCAAAGGTGCACATGCATGTGCTTGTGTGTTTTTAACCCTTTGTGTGATTTAAGACTGTTTAAACCCACCCAGTTGACCAATCCAGTTAAAGCAGCAGTTGAGCTGTTAATGAAACTCCTCCTACTTATCCTTAAGCTCCTCCCCTCCCGCATATTTTCTTTTTGTGAAAGTTGCAGTAGAGCTGCCAGAAGAGTCAGAGTTTGTTCTCAGTATTTTGGAGTGTTTGGACTGTTTTACCCAGAATGCACTATTTTGAATGCTCCCTTACCTTTTATTCAGTCAGACACATTTAACACCTGTTGCTCTCTCTCTTGTGTGTCTCTCTGTAGGGCATGACGGTGATGGAGTCGCAGAATAACACAGGTGACATCTCACCAAAGAAGACAACAGTGTTCAAGGTGTGTGTGTTCGTGAAAAAGAGAGATATTTACATTTATAGGGGCTAGTCGGTGAGTTTCTGTCTTGTTCAAATCCAGTATATCCATAAATCGTTTTTCTCCCACAACATAAAATTTCCCAGACAAATTGCTGGCTGTTTATTTTTCACAAACGCCAAGGTCATGTGGTAATTTAATTGCCCTCTCTGTTTATAAGAAGGGATCAATTCAAAAGCAAAATACGGTAAATGTTGTGCTTCACTGTAATGTTTGTGCATTTTAAAAATAGACGTTTATTTCTGAAATGCTGAAACTGTTTGCAAAAATAATGTTACATCAGTGCTGCATTACAGTGAGTGGGAGCAAAAAGACAACTAAATCTTGTGTTTATGGCACTAACATGTTTGAAATAAATGACTGCTTGCACGACTAGTTTTAGTTGACCAAGTAGGAGTGCTATTTTTTTACTTTCATTGGCTTCTATTAATACTTTTTGTTAATATTTTAAATTGGGTTTTATCTTTATATTTTCTGTTCTGTTTTTAATAAAGTTTTAGATTTTGTTGTCTTTTTTGTATATTAAAAAGGTCATCATTTTTTATTTGTTTATTTCTGTTTTAGCTGTCTTAGTACATCACATTAAACTAAATAAAAATGAGAAATTACTTCTTGGCAACTAGCTGGAAATAAAAAAGAAAAAAATATATGTATATATTACTTTTGTAATTTTGTTATTTGGGTTATTTAAGCTAAATGAAAATAAGAAATGTTAGCTAAAATAAAAAAAAAGATATAATAAAAAAATAATAAAAAAAATGTGTATATATATATATATATATATATATATATATATATATATATATATATATATACACACACAATACAATATAATATATATTAATTATATTTTAATTAAAATATTATAATTATACTATTACTATTCATTTATTATTATTATTATTATATAATTTTATAATTTATTATTTAAATATAACATATATATATATATATATATATATATATATATATATATGTAAGAAATAATTGACTTCAGACCGTAGAATTCTTAGAAAATAAGAATGCATTATCGCAGAATTCTATGGCCCGAAGTCAATTATTCCGCTTATACTACAGTTACCACATCTCAAGACATTGATCAGATGATATATTTCAAGACATTCGTCCG
Source organism: Garra rufa (assembly GCF_049309525.1). Lineage (NCBI taxonomy): Eukaryota > Metazoa > Chordata > Actinopteri > Cypriniformes > Cyprinidae > Garra > Garra rufa. The sequence goes on from NC_133376.1 coordinate 11,365,004, forward strand.
GTTTTATCCTTAAAACGCTATTGTGAGTAGGATTCATTTCTTACGCAGCTCATCCAACAGCTTCGTTTCTAGTTCCAAAACGTCATTTTAGACCTAGTAACGACGCTTGAGCCGTTGATAGCAAACTAATGCAGTTAATAATGAAGTTTAGACAGACTGACAGACAAGCAGACGGACGGCAAGAGAGGGGGGAGAGAGTTTAAGATCGTAAATTACCTCTCTCAAGTCTGTGTGTCTCTCAAAGGTGACTGGCAGAATCGTCTCTACTCACAGTTAAACTTTAAGGTTATTTTCTTCAAGACCATGCCGTTGTTACCTCGCGTGAGAACTGTCATGTTGTTTATCATCAGAGATGCGCTAACAACATTAGCGCGAATGCTAACGTGAGTGCTAACTGTATGTGTGTGCGTCTGTGAGTGAGAGAGAGCGAATGAAATAGAGTATGTGCTTTCCGTACATAATAAAACGTAATATTGTGAAAAAAACTTGGACATAATCTGTCGTTTTTATCCTGTTGTTTACCGTATGTATTAGTTTTGCCAGTGTCACTGTAGCGTTTGGTTATTTTGCTGTTTTGGGCTGTAAGGACCTTTGAAATAACTGAAATGTGTGGCGAAGTGATATAGACAGACATGTACTGCGGTCAAAAGCTGCCTGGAACTACGTTCGCCGTGCGTTTCCCTGAAAATAATGCATACCTCTAGAACGTTCATCATCAGCCAATCAGATTCAAGCATTCAACGGCCCTGTAGTGTATATATATATATATATATATATATATATATATATATATATATATATATATATATATATACACACACACACACAGTTGTGGCCAAAAGTTTTGAGAATTACATAAAAATTGGAAATTGGAAAAGTTGCTGCTTAAGTTTTTATAATAGCAATTTGCATATAGTCCAGAATGTTATGAAGAGTGATCAGATGAATTGCATAGTCCTTCTTTGCCATGAAAATTAAGTTAATCCCCCAAAAAAACTTTCCACTGCATTTCATTGCTGACATTAAAGGACCTGCTGAGATCATTTCAGTAATCGTCTTGTTAAAGGGGTGCTATTATGCTTTTTCACTTTTTGAACTTTAGTCAGTGTGTGGTGTGTATGTTTTGGCATAAAAAACATCTACAAAGTTACAAATCTCAAAGTCCACTCCAAACGGAGATATTTCGTTTAAAAAAAAATCACTTTTCAAGAACTACAGCGAACGAGTCATTTGGACTACAGCGTTTGTTTTCCGGATGCAATGATGTCACAACGCGGTATCCCGCCTACTGAAATTCAATTCGTTGGCGGGTGGGGGATTCGCCTAACTTTACCCATGTAATATGGACAGCCGCTTTTGAGATGCTACAGGGAGCCGTAGGTCGGCTCGTTTAAACGCAGCTTTAACTAAAGGTTCGTGAACTGCTCCGGTAGCAGTGCTGAAGCAGCGCCGTTCACGTGTGTTGTACAGAGGGTCCAAACACACGCAGATCCGCGGCTGATGTAAACACGAACTAGCACATGTCTACGCCGCGCCGTAGATATATGCAGTATGTGGTAAGAGATTTATTTATCATACAGTGTAGATAGCTTCACTAGCCTTATGGTTTCAGGCATGCAAATAATTAAATACATTAGCACAATAATGATAATGTCATGTATCCACGATCTCGTATGCTGACGATAGGACCAACAATAGCGTATTATTTACTCACCCTTTATGCATCCTAGGTGTATATGACTTACTTCTTTCAGACGAATGCAATCTGAGTTATATTAAATCAAATCTGGTACTCATAGAACAGCATAGATTGAAAATAAGTCGATCCATAATAAAAAAAAATGCCTCACATGGCTCCGGGGCGGTCGCTAAAAGCCTCCTTTAGCGATCAGATGTGTTTGTGTAAAAAAAAAAAAAATATATATATATATATATATATATATATATAAAATGTAAGAATCACTTTAATCTAGTTTGCTGCTTTGGGAAGGGGCGAAGCAGGGCAGAACGCGGTCTACGCAGTTTGCCAATCGCAACGCACTGGGACTTCTGACCAATCACAATACTTTTGACTTTTCGGAAGGCGGGACCCAGAACTAATCGAGCCGTTTGTGCCAGCCTGGGGAGAAAGCTATTGTAATCATGTAAATTATGCGAAAAATAATGCGTTTTTCGAACAACTAAGCATGTGAGCATGTTCAAATACACCTCAAAAACAAATTAAAGACTTTGTAAAGGAGCATAATAGGACCCCTTTAACTCAGGTGAGAATGTTGATGAGCACAAGGCTGGAGATCATTATGTCAGGCTGATTGGGTTAGAATGGCAGACTTGACATGTTAAAAGGAGGGTGATGCTTGAAATCATTGTTCTTCCATTGTTAACCATGGTGACCTGCAAAGAAACGCATGCAGCCATCATTGCGTTGCATAAAAATGGCTTCACAGGCAAGGATATTGTGGGTACTAAGATTGCACCTAAATCAACAATTTATAGGATCATCAAGAACTTCAAGGAAAGAGGTTCAATTCTTGTTAAGAAGGCTTCAGGGCGTCCAAGAAACGCTTTAGTCTCCTAAAGAGGATTCAGCTGCGGGATCACCAGTGCAGAGCTTGCTCAGGAATGGCAGCAGGCAGGTGTGAGCGCATCTGCACGCACAGTGAGGCCAAGACTTTTGGAAGATGGCCTGGTGTCAAGAAGGGCAGCAAAGAAGCCACTTCTCTCCAAAACAAACATCAGGGACAGATTGATCTTCTGCAAAAAGTATGGTGAATGGACTGCTGAGTAGGGCTGCACGATACTGGGAAAAAAATTACATTGCAATATATTTTTTTCTTGCGATATATATTGCGATGTGTACAAATTCATTTGTTCATCAGGTTGTTTTGAACTGCTTAAAAATCAAATAATAATTCAAGAATAATTGGGGTCATTTTGTAAACATTTTCAAAGAATAAAAAAAAAATGTAAAAGTACAGTATAATCAAAACCCTGAAATAAAATACTTTTTAAAGCTTATTTTGGGTAGTTTCATAAACAGTTTGACTCACCTCATTCACTGTCAATTCAGGCAAATCAAGGCTCTAATATGAAATTAATAATGAATGTTGCTTTTACCCTGGTGCAAGGGAAATCAGCTTCTTCCTTTCATGAAAAACATTAAAAGCTTAGCCAAGATGGAGGAACAGCTGATCATAGCTGTTACAGGGATAACATTTTTTAGCAGCAGAGCTACTGCAAGCAATTTTTAGTTTTGGAAATCCATTTATCTTTGTTTATTTATCTTTGCTGAAACTTCCGCGTCTGTAGGAGAGCGCGGGTCATGGTTGCTTAGCAACGGCAGACGCCACTCTGCCACTCAAGTTACAGAGTGCTTTAGAAAGAAGGAGAAAGCGGCGCGCCTAGCGTTTTCCACGCGTTTTTGGGCGCGACATTAAATTCGTAGTGTTTCCGCGAGTTGTGGCAACAACTGCCAGGCACTGCCGACAATGCACCTCTTTTTGGTCAGCAGCATCCTTTTTGTATCCAAAATACTTCCATATGACCGACGTTGCGGTTTTTTTTTTTTTGCGACCAAATCTTCCATTTCGGCGCTTTTCTCCCTTCCCGCGCTCATTTCGCCATGCGCACACAGAGACTGCATTCATGAAGTAGGTGAAGCAACGTGTGCATTGTAGTTTTTAAAGAACCTTTAAACATGAGTTAATTACTTATTTATTACTTATTACTCTAACTATTTTAGACAAATATAGATCCATGAATAGAAAGTTTAGAAATATAGAAAGTACATTTTTAAATCACACACAATTTTTTTTTTTTGCCCTGCATCGTGACTCGCGCATGCGTACGTCGCGATGACTATGCTGAAACGATCTATCGTGCAGCCCTACTGCTGAGGACTGGGGCAAAGTCATATTCTCCGATGAAGCCTCTTTCCGATTGTTTGGGGCATTCGGAGAAGAAAAGGTGAGCGCTACCATCAGTCCTGTGTCATGCCAACAGTAAAGCATCCTGAGACCATTCATGTGTGGGGTTGCTTCTCATCCAAGAGAGTGGGCTCACTCACAATTTTGCCCAAAAACACAGCCATGAATAAAGAATGGTACCAAAACACCCTTCAACAGCAACTTCTTCCAACAATCCAACAACAGTTTGGTGAAGAACAATGCATTTTCCAGCACAATGGAGCACCGTGCCGTAAGGCAAAAGTGATAACTAAGTGGCTCGGGGACCAAAACGTTGAAATTTTGGGTCCATGGCCTGGAAACTCCCCAGATCTTAATCCCATTGAGGACTTGTGGTCAATCCTCAAGAGGCGGGTGGACAAACAAAAACCCACTAATTCTGACAAACTCCAAGAAGTGATTATGAAAGAATGGTTTGCTATCAGTCAGGATTTGGCCCAGAAGTTGATTGAGAGCATGCCCAGTCGAATTGCAGAGGTCCTGAAAAAGAAGGGTCAACACTGCAAATACTGACTCTTTGCATAAATGTCATGTAATTGTCGATAAAAGCCTTTAAAACGTATGAAGTGCTTGTAATTATATTTCAGTACATCACAGAAACAACTGAAACAAAGATCTAAACTAAAAGCAGTTTAGCAGCAAACTTTGTGAAAACTAATATTTGTGTCATTCCCAAAACTTTTGGCCACGACTATATATATATATATATATGTTGACTGACCACAAAAGATTTCAGTGTTTGCGGATAATTTTAATAATTAATTTATGTATTTCATTTATTTCTATTTTTTAAATATTGATTTCAGTTTTTAGTTTTGGTTATTTTAATAAAAAAAAAAGTTGCCTTGGCAACTAGCTGAAATATATTATGTTTTTTTTTTTTTTTAAATAAGTTTTTTTCTTATTCATACTTTTTCTGAGTTAACAATAATAACTTTGGTGTGAAGTCTTTGTTCACGTTTTTTACTCTGTCGCTGTCATCTTGTCTGTGTCTCTAGTTCGGGAACGGTTCAGTGGCAGGTTCGAGGAAGAGAACGTCCCAGGGGAACTTCGATAAGGAGAAAGATCTCTGCATCCAGCTGTTTGATCAGTGGTCAGAATCAGATCAGGTGGAGTTTGTGGAGCATCTGATCTCACGCATGTGTCACTACCAGCACGGCCATATAAACTCGTACCTTAAACCCATGTTACAGAGAGACTTCATCACTGCGTTGCCAGGTAACTAACTCGCACATTAGCACACGTACCTCAAGTCTTGGCTATAACAAATCCTCCTACTCCAGCACATGCATTCGCAGAGTCAGAAATGTGAGTGTCGGCACGCGGCCAGAGCCGCCCACTTACATCACTTTCACTACATCAGTTTGTCTGTATGCTTGTTTTTATGTGATGTTTAGTTATGGCTGCTCGATTTTGGCAAAAAATCATAATCACGATTATTTTGGTCAATATTGTAATCACGATTATTTAACACGATTAAGACAGAGTCCAAAACTTTATATTAGTGATTAATTCAAAGATAGCAATACAGCAGAAAAAAAAAGATTAAAAAAAGTGCTTTAAAAAAAAAAAAAAAAAAATACTGAATACTTTTATGCAAGTCTAAAGTAGTCTAACAATACTACAGAAATTAAATGTAATTATTTGAATGTTAAATAAAACAGCTAATTAACTGTAATAGTTAAACATGCTTTGTTTCTTATTAAAACTACAAAAGGCATTGATTCAAGAGCAGTGAGTGATATTTCTCTTTGTATTGATGGCAGAAGGAATATTTGCTGCTGCTTTAAGAGCCACACGGATTATATATAATGTTACAGGCGTAATTTCATTCACAACTGTTTATGATCATTTAAGACATAACTGACAAGGGTTTACATGAATAATCAACATGCGCCTCATTTCGAAATATTTTTGTGTGTATTTGTCTGTTTAGGTGCGCACCTCTGTAATATTTTTTTTCTAAGTGCCTCAAATAATCTGTTTTGGGAAATCTCTTGCTGTTTTTGTTTGCAATATGCATCAGGAGCTCAGTGATTGCTCAAAACTACAGTAAATCTCACTCAATCGCTCTGTTTGTAGCTCAGGGTCTGGATCACATAGCGGAGAACATCCTCTCGTTTCTCGACGCTCGTTCTCTGTGTTCTGCTGAGCTGGTCTGTCGAGAATGGCAGCGAGTCATTTCAGACGGGATGCTCTGGAAGAAGCTCATCGAGAGGATGGTGCGCACAGACCCGCTGTGGAAAGGCCTGTCAGAGCGCCATCAGTGGTAAAAACACACACAGACACTCGTTTGCTTTTTTTTTTTAACTCTTGATAGTTGTTGTACAAGACAAGTGCAGAATTATTATTCATGAATATTATATTTCACGTTTTTTAATGTTTTTTTTTTTTTTTTTTTATGTCTACATAGTTTTAATGTTGACAAGTTTTATTAATTAAGCACTTCAATTTAAAGGGATAGTTCACCCAGAAATGAAAATTCTTTCATTAATTACTCACTCTCATGTAGTTCCAAACCCGTAAGACCTTTGTTTGTCTTCAGAACACAAAATAAGATATTTTTTAAGAAATCCATGAAATGACCCTGTATAAACAGCAAGAATTGACACTAAGATGAGTGACAGCTTTTAATAATTTTTAGGGGAGTTTGTAAATGAGATTGATTTAATACAACAGTTAAATAAACAAGAAGTTAATATTCAATATTAAGTGACTTACATTGTCTGACTATAACACTATTGCCTGATTTTGTCACAAAAATAGTCTGAAACAAGTCACATCTAAGCCGCCGCACATCTCAATTCAAATGTTTTTCGTCTTTCCAGTTATTTAAATCATTTAATATTTCCGTATTCAAAGTTTTATCTTTAAAACATTAATCTCAACATGAATTTATGAATTTCATTGCACGCATGCCATCTCTGAGCCTCATTAAACATGAAAATACACCTACAAGACATTTCTGTATTCTTCTGTGCCACCTCTGTAGTACAAATTTATTTTATTAATACTGATTTCATTTGATTGGTAACTTCTTCTTATTCTATTGTTTTTAATTAGAAATTTTAAAAAGCTTAAATACTTTTTTAATTGACATAAAAAATTATATACTTTTAATAAAGATAGAAAAATGCCATTACAAAGGTAAAAACAAAATTCCCCTGTAAATCACTTGAAGTTGTCACATATCACCTCGTGATGGGAAGGCAAATTTTTGATCAGATTTTTTTTTATTATTGATAAGAAGGTGCTCCTGAAATTATGACTGTTCCTAAATTTTTCTTCTCTTCTGCGTCAGTCTTCAACGTGCGTTCATGAGAGTACAACGACATGTGTTCTGACATAGAAGTGAAGAAATAGTTGAATAAATTTGTTTTTGTTTTCTTTGAAGTATTAGACTATTATGCAGGGTCAGAAAACTCATATTTTATCAAAAATATCTTAATTTGTTTTCCGAAGCTGAACAAAGGTCTTATGGGTTTGGAACGACATAAAGGTGAGGAATTAATGACAGATTTGAGAAATGAGAATGAAATGTTCCCTTGACAAAAATAAATAAAAAAGTATTATTAATACAAAGTATAATTAATAAAACATTTTAAATAATGTTTTTTTTTATATTTAGTTTTTATTTTTAGTTAACAATAATAATCTGGTTTGGTAATCATTGTATAGGTAGAGTAATAATTAAAAATAAATAAATGAATAAATACATAAATAAGCTATTAAAAATAATTGCACAGCCACAATATATGATGTGTAATCAGTCAGTCAGAACAGTGTTTCTTACTTTGGCTTTAAAAACTCACTTTTGTTAAATGCAAGTTTGATCACATGCCTGAAATAACAGGGCTGTGTGCTTCGGTGTGAATCATAATTAGTGCTGACAAACCCAGAAATGCACATAATGATTGTGATTAATCACAAGGCCTATCAATCTTTGGGAATTATGGACATAAACTGACAGTATATGTTTGTGTGTAAAATATGTGCTGTAAATATTATTCAATCATGGGTGTATTTATTCATTTATTTATCTACCTAAACCATTTTACCGCACTAGATTATTATCATTAACTAAAATGAAAACTGTAAAAAAAAAAAAAAAAAAAAAAACTGGAAATGAAATAAACATTATTTGAAATTAGAGGAGAAGTTCACTTCCAGAACAAACATTTACAGATAATTTACTCACCCCTTTGTTATCTTCAGTTGTAAAGAAATTGTGTTTTTTGAGGCAAACATTTCAGGATTTCTCTCCATATAGTGGACTTCTATGGTGCCCCAGAGTTTGAACTTCCAAAATGCAGCTTTAAAGAACTCTAAACAATCCCAGCCGAGGAAAGAAGAGTCTTATCTAGCGAAACGATCGGTTATTTTCTAAAAAAAAAAAAAAACACTTTTCTCTTCCAAATTTAAAATCATCCTGCATCGCTGCAGAAGTACCCACCCTGTGTTTACAAAGTAAACATGCAAAGAAAATCAAACACCCTTTACAAAAAAAGGTTAAAGTTTTTTTTAAGATTTTTAAGTTAGAGAAGAAAACTGGATAAAACTGGAAGACCTAGACGAGATGAGCTTTAAAAGTATAGAAATTCTTTTTTTTTTTTTTTATAGAAAATAACCAATCATTTCGCTAGTTAAGACCCTTTTTCCTTGCCTGGGATCATTTAGAGCCCCTTGAAGCTGCATTTAAACTGAATTTTGGAAGTTTAAACTCGGGGGCACCATAGAAGTCCATTATATGGAGAAAAATCCTGAAATGTTTTCCTCAAAAAACATAATGTTTTTTTACGAATGAAGAAAGAAAGACATGAACATCTTAGATGAAAAGGGGGGTGAGTACATCAACTGTAAATTTTTGTTCTGGAAGTGAACTTTTACTTTAACTAAAAAAATCATTTTATTTCAGCTAGTTGCCAAGGCAGTATTTCTCATTTTCATTTAGTTTAAGTTGAAGTATTAAAATAAACTAAAACCTAATAAAAAAAACTATGTAGACATATCTTAAAAAAGAAAAAAATATTATAGTTAACTACAACTCAAATCATTACCTCTAAAGCTGTTAAACAGTAACTGTATTAAAATCATGCCATTTAGATAACTAGTTCAGAATCATTTGGGTTGTTCATCCTTTGCTTGTATCTGATTGGTGTTTTTCTTGTTTTTCGTCTCCAGGGAGAAATATTTATTTAAGAACCGAACAAACGAGGTTCCGCCCAATTCATACTACCATTCGCTCTATCCCAAAATTATACAGGACATTGAGGTGAGCATCCATCCATTCATAAATCTGTCTGTGCAATTACACACTCATCCATCTGATTGTTTTTAATTCTTCCATCCACCCATTCCTTTAGTTTCTTGTTTGCTCGTTCTGTTTGTTTAGACTATTGAAGCAAACTGGCGTTGTGGACGTCACAATCTTCAGCGGATTCAGTGCCGGTCAGAGAACAGTAAAGGCGTTTACTGCCTTCAGTATGACGATGACAAGATCATCAGCGGCCTGCGAGACAACTCCATCAAAGTACCTATCTATCTGTCTTTCGTTCTGTCTGCCTGTCATTCTGTCTCTTGTGGTGATCATCACATTCTCTCTGTCTCTGTCAGATCTGGGACAAACAGTCTCTGGAGTGTCTGAAGGTCCTGACGGGTCACACTGGTTCGGTTCTGTGTCTGCAGTACGATGACAGAGTCATAGTGACGGGCTCCTCTGATTCAACTGTCAGGTACTTACACACGAATATTACAGTGACATAAGTGCTGACAGATTTTTACACTACTATTCGAAGGTTTGGGGTCAGTTCGATTTTAAGGGTGTGTTCACACTTGTCATGTTTGGTTAAATTAAAACGACCTCTGGTGTCTTTGTTTGTGCGGTTCATTTGAGTAAGTGTGAACGCTGCCATCCGTAACCTGGTGCGCACCAAACAAGCGGATCACTATGCCTTTAGGTTCGCTGTCAAAAATGCCAGTGTGAACGCTAAGTGGACCAGGACCAAATGTATCATTTTCCTTTTTGGTCCAGACCAAATGAACCAACCGAACCGAACCAAACACACCCTAATACATTTATTCATCAAGGATGCATTAAATTGTTTAAAAGTGACAGTAAGGACATTTATAATGTAATTATATTAAATATATAATGTTGTTCTTTTGAACTTTCTGTGCATCAAAGAATCCTGAAAAATAAAATGTAGAATGGTTTTCACAAAAATAGTAATATTGATAATAATTAGAAATGTTTCTTGAGCAGCAAATTAGCATATTATAATGATTTTAGAAGGATTGCTGGGACTACTAAAGGAGGCAGGGCTATTATATTTACTTTGGGGAAAAAAATGTGAACTGAAATAAAATGTATAAAAACTTTTCTTTTTTTTATTTTGTTGAACCTGATGGACAAAAATAACAAACAAAAATCAAATGAATATATTAATTTATTATTATAGTTTTTGTTAAATTTATTAAATGTTGTTAAATATTTTTGTATATTTTTTAAGCTTGAGTTGTTTTATTACTTCAAAAAGTACTTTTAAAGCATATTAGCGCTTCTAAAAATATGTATATATATATATATATATATATTTCAAGTAAGGAAATGAATGTTAACCGAAATAAAATAAAAATAAAATGAAATGAAAAAAAAAACCTTAAACATGTATCATTTTATTTCATTTCATTTAAAAGACTAAAATATGTATTGATGAATAATTTATTATGAACTAAATGATAAAACAGATTGAAATTTATAGATCTGAGCATACACTGCCTTTCCAAAGTTTGCGATCAGTAAGATTTTTTTTTGTTTGTTTTTTAAAACCTTTTCTGCTCATCAAGGCTGTGTTTATTTAATTAAATATACAGAAAAAAACACTAATATTGTGAAATGTTTGCAATTTTAAAAAAAGTGGTTTTCTATTTTATTATACTTTAAAATCTAATTTATTCCTGTGATGCAAAGCTGAATTTTCAGCATCATTACTCCAGTCTTTAGAAATCATTGTAATATGTTGATTTATTTTCAGTGATTAAAATGCTTGTGCTGCTTAATATATATATATATATATTATTATTTTTTTTTTTTTTTTTTTTTTTTGGAACCTGTGATATTTTTTCAGAATTCTTTAATAAATAAAACATTAAAAAGAACAGCATTTATTTAAAGTAGAAATATTTTTTGACAATAATAATAACACTACCGTTCAAAGTTTGGAGTCAGTAAATTCTCAGTAAAAAAACTTTCTTTCTTTGTTTGAAAGAATTAGTACTTTTATTCAGCAATATTTTATTCAGGATGTGTTAAATTGATAAAGTGATGGTAAAGACTTGTATTATTAGAAAAGATTTCTATTTTGAATAAATGCTGTTATTTTTAGCTTTTTATACATTAAAGAATCCTGAAAAAAGTATCAAAAAAATATTAAACAGCTCTTGTTGCCAACATTGATAATAAATCAGAATATTAAAATGATTTCTGAAGGATCATGTGACACTGAAGACTGGGGTAATGATGCTGAAAGTCCAGCTTTGATGACAGGAATAAATTGCATTTTAAAGTATATTAAAATAGAAAACTTTTTTAAATTCCAATAATATTTCATAATATTACTTTTTTCTGTATTTTTGATCAAACAAATGGAACTTTAATGAGCATAAGAGATTCCATACATTTGAAAAGCAGTGTAAATATTTTTTTTTTTTCTAAACCAATACACATTTTTCTCTTTTCGCATTTGTCTCTTAAAATCCTCACAGCTATAAAAGTCGTATGGGAATCAATTAGAAGGATAAATAAGTAAAATATGATGTGCTGCAAAACTATATTACACAATTAGTTTTAAATGTTTCACACACGTACTGCCTCCAGCTAAAAAATCTCCTTATGGGAAACAATGACCTCACTTCCCTCGAAGCGTTTAAAGCCCCGGCCGGAGCTCTGTCACCTTTTCCAGTGCGAGTTTGTGTGTGTTTCTCTCACCTGTGAGAGTTTGCGGGAACGAGCTGTACAGCTGCATAAATCAGGTTTGCGTCACTCCGAGTGGAAGCGCAAACAGCCGGACGTTTAACACCTGGAGAAGGAAGCGGCTTTGTAATGTGATCGTGTTTAAAGAGCATTAACACATCAGTTGGCCGCTCAGCTCGAGCAGGATGTTTCAGCTGCTGGTGAGGTCGTTCGCATGTAATTTACGGTCCATCCGTGTTTTGCACCTGCTGCGCTTGTTAATTTATGCCACTAGGGTTTCGCCTCTAACTTAGTTTGTTTTAACAACAGCTATGCCAAAAAACTCTAGCAGTTATTACAGGAGATATTTAACACTTGAATTATTGTAAAAAATGGTTTAGGAATCTATTAGTTTCGTTTTTAAGGAAATTCTGTGCCACCGAAATGTCAAAAGGATGCATTGAATTGATCAAAAGTGACACATTTATAATTTTACAAAAGACACATTTTATGGCTATGTTTAGATGTATAATTTTCCTTTAGCTAGAAATAGATTTTTTTTCTTAAATTATTTTGTCTAGATTAATATCTGATGATAAAATAGGTAAACGGGACCTAATACTTGTTTTAGTGTCATAGAGATACTATTATTATTTTTATCAATATCTTTAATTATTTTTTTCTTTTTCTTAATGCCTTTTATTTATTTATTTATTTGTAATCTTGTTGTTTTTCTTTTTTAACTTATGTAAATAAGTAAATATGTCTATATCGTTTTTATTTATTTATTTTTATTATTATTTAAATTTTTAATAGTTTTTCTTTAGAAAAGTCTGTTCTGCTTACCAAGCCAGCATTTAAAAACTGTAAAATAATAAACAGTTTTTATTATTTGAATATATTTTAAAATGTAATTTATTCCTGTTATTTCCAAGCTGAATTTTTTGCATCATTGCTCCAGTCATTCTAGTATTCTGATTTGCTACTCAAAATATTATTATTATTATTATTATTAATATGTAGAAAACAGCTGAGTAGAATTTCAAAGTTCAGAAAAACTTTCTAAAATGGAAATGGAAATCTTTTCTAACATTATAAATGTCCTTATCGTTGCTAAATAGAAGTACTAAAATCTGTAATTTCATTATTCATTTCTAAAGAAATATATATACTGACTGAATGGAATAGTGTATAATGTTACAAAAGCTTTTTTTATTTTAGATAAACGCTGATCTTTGCAATTCTGAAAAAAATGTACTCAACTGTTTAAAATATTCATAATAATAATCAGCGTAGTAGCATGATTTCTGAAGGATCTTGTGACACTAAAAATTGGAGTAATGATTGTAAAATATATTCAAGTAGAAAACGGTTATTTAAAGTACATCAAGCAAGGTTGCCATGTCTGCGTAATAAAAATGAGGCCAGTGACCAATAAAAAATTGCCTAAAATGTAGCGCAATGACCATATCCGAAATATCAAAACTCAAAATATGCAATTCCTATATATATATTTCACAGTCACTGTTGAAAATTGTGCCAGTGCCAAAACTTTAAGGCCCAACATGCCTGAATGACTACCGCCCTGTAGCACTGACACCCATCATTATGAAGTGCTTTGAGCGGTTGGTCCTGACACACCTAAAGGACTCTCTCCAATCCTCACTGGACCCACACCAGTTTGCCTACCATGGCAATAGAAACACAGATGATGCAGTATCAATAGCGCTGCACTCTGTACTCTCACACCTGGACAATACAAACACCTATGCACAAATGCTGTTTGTTGAATTTAGCTCAGCATTCAAAGCTGTCTTACCCTCTAAGTTAATCACCAAACTTAGAGACCTGGACATTAACACCTCACTCTGTAACTGGATTATGGACTTTCAGAATCAAATTCACAACACTTTATTGCCAAGTGTGTTCACACACACAAGGAATTTGTCTTTGTGTAAGGAGCTTCCAGTACAGAAAGTACAAACATTGTGCAGACATACATAAAGTTAAGGTAATAAAAACACTAATGCAGAATATAAAAAAAGAATATACAATAAATTATAAATAACAGTGGTAATAAAAAAGAATGTCCACAGACAGAACTATGAATGTGCATATGTGCTATATACAGAAGGTTTGTGAGTTGATACACATGACCAGTACTGAGGTGTGTTAAGTGTGGCCCACAAACTGTTTTCTCTCCTGCCTTCTGGTAGGTGCTTCAGATGTCCCAGTACAATAACCAGCAGACTGAGGAACAGTTTCTTTCCCAGAGCTGTCTCCTTATTGAACTCTGCCCCTCACTGACACCTTTGCCCCCCTCACATACCCCTAGACTCTTCCAATTACCATTGCACTATTTAATATTCATTGCACTACACTGTACATACCCATTTGTATATATGCACATATCCATTGCACAATGCATTTCTGATATATATATATATATATATATATCTATACATGTCTATTTATATAGACATTCATGTTTATAGAAAATAGCAATTTTCAAATTCCTGATTACAGTTAATAGCAACTTGTATATAATATTCATCTATTTTGAATATGATTATAGTTAATAGCAACCTGTATATTATGCTCACAGTACATCCATCTGTAAATATTACCCATAGTTTCTCCCTGCACATGTCCCCTATAAATGCACTTATAACTTATACCTTTATCTTACACTTGCTGCTTATTGCACTCCTTGTTAGACCTAAACTGCATTTCGTTGCCTGGTACTTGTACATGTGTAATGACAATAACGTTGAATCGAATCTAATCTAATCTAATCTGAAACCAATATATCACAGTGATCATAAACAAGCACAAGGGCCTAACAAAACCTTACATCTACCACAGTTTTATCATTGGTAGTCACATAAAATATTTTAGTACAAGCATTTCAGTCAAATATACTTTATAAAATATGTCAAACTATTAACCCACGGGCAAAAAATCAACCTACAGCAGCAGTTTAAATGAAGCCAAATTCTGAGGGGAAACCACCAACTTGGCAACCCTGACATCAAGCTAAACTAGATTTTTCAAATTCATTTAATTTAATTTCTTTTAACATTTATTTTATACCAAGTAACAAAAATGTTTTAATGATCTCATGATTCCTTCACAGTGTGTACTAATCTGCAATATCTCTCTCTCTGCCTTTCTCAGGGTGTGGGATGTTGTTTCTGGTGAGGTCCTCAACACTCTGATCCATCACAACGAGGCGGTTCTCCACCTGCGCTTCTGTAACGGTCTCATGGTGACGTGTTCGAAAGATCGCTCCATCGCAGTGTGGGACATGGCGTCTGCAACCGACATCAGCCTGCGGCGCGTACTCGTGGGTCACCGTGCCGCAGTCAACGTGGTGGACTTTGACGACAAATACATTGTGTCTGCGTCTGGAGACAGAACCATAAAAGTGAGTGGGTGGGAGTGGTCAGTGGGTGGGCGAGGCTTTAGTGGCGGGTGATTGGCAGCTGTATCATCATGATGAAGATGTAGATGTAAGATTTTGCATATGTTTGCAGGTGTGGAGCACAAGCACGTGTGAGTTTGTACGGACACTTAACGGTCACAAGCGTGGCATCGCCTGCCTTCAGTATAGAGACAGACTCGTGGTCAGCGGGTCCTCGGACAACACCATCAGGTTTTTAAATTTAACGATTTGTTTTTATGTAATTATTATTTTTAGTTATTTTATTCATTGTATTTAATAAAATATATATATATATATATATAATTTTTTTTTTTTTTTTTTGGTTAAATACAGTTATAATTAAAAAACAGTAATTTCTTTATCAGCACACACACACATATATATATTAAATAAATAAATAAAATTGTGTATTGTTAAAAAAAATATATATATATATATATATATATATATATATATATATATATATATATATTAGTGGTGGGCATAGATTAATTTTTTTAATCTAGATTAAAATGGCTAATTTGAATTCTGCCGAAGGCATTCAGAATATGTGTGCTACCCAAATAATGACTAAAAGTAAGTCTTTGAGAACGGGTTTCTCAAGCCAGGTGGCGCATTAAACCAGGTTACATGTTACAGCGTACTTTTATTTTGACAGGTTGCCGTGAAGTTTCTGTGTATACAGTATGATATGATGCTAGTTTTCTCAAAAGAAACGGTAAAAGTGACACTCACAGCAGTTTTGGAGATTGAGTTTATCTGTTCATGTGAGAAGCAAAGGCCAAAAATTACCGGGAGCGTCACGTGTGTTTCAGTATGCGTGTAGTAAAAGCGCGTCTCCACCATTCAGACATACAGAGGCAAACAGAACATACCGGATTCATATTAAAACGGTCTTTTTGCATTTCAGTTTTCACAGACACTAGTCCATATCTTGATTTGAATTAAGTGACAGACCAACATTTGATTTATGAATCCAAAAATCGACGAATTTACGTGGCATTTCGCGCTATAGTAGATTCGTTTTTTATGAATGGAGGACGCGATCCCGTCTGTGTTTTGGCGGAGGAGAAAATTATTTTATAATTTTATTTATTTCTTCTGCTCACCAAGGCTGCATTTATTTGATCAAAAATATAGTATAAACAGTAGGGCTGGGTATTGTGACCAATTCGGTGATTCGATTCTTATTTTTATGGTTTCGATTCGATTTTGATTCGATTCGATATCGATTAGCTATCAATATTTCATTTAAAATGTTAGTTTTGCAGACATGGGATCCATATTTTGATATAAATGCTGGTAACTGAAACTCTCCTTCTTAAGTTTATTACTGAAATACACATCTACATTAATAATAGGGTGCACACTTTTTAACTTTTATTTTAAATGAACACTGTAACAAGAAGTCATAAATATGTGCATCCATTGTACACCATGTAAACAAACTGCAAAATGCACATTACTGTAAAAAAATAAAAAGACTAAATGTGCAACAGTGAAATCTATTAAGAACTTCAAACATGTTTAAGAAATAAAACATTTTTCTAAATTCAAAACGTTCAAAACAGGCCAATCATAATACAAAACATTCTAACTGTCCATAAAACTAACAGTTCTTAACTACAGCCATATCATTTTTGATCACCAGATTTTTCTGCAAAAAAAGCAGCTGATGGTGACACCTTCAGGACAAGAGGTGAATATTCATATCCTCTTACGTGAAGCTGAAGCATGCGCATTAAGAATCGATTTGGGGATTTCCCGAATCGATATCATTGCGTTAAATTGAAGATCGATTAAAATCGGAGAATCGATATTTTTTACCCAGCCCTAATAAACAGTTATATTATGAAATATTACTACAATTTCAAATGACTGTTGACTGAATGTATGCAAAGCTACATTTTCAGCATCCTTACTCATATCTTCTGTGTCACATGATCCTTCAGAAATCATTTTAATATACTGATTTGCAGGATTCTTTGATGAATAGAAAGTTCAAATTAACAGCATTTACTTAAAATAGAAATCTTTTGAAACATTGTAAAGGTGTTTACTGTCACTTTACGTTTACTATTAATTTAACGCATTATTTTCTTACTAGCTAAAAATCTTAGTGACCCCAATCTTTTAACCAGTATTGTGTTTATAAGAATTTATGTTCAAGGAGATATATAACAAGTACCTTATTATGGTAATTGAGGAGGTTTATGTTCCAAAAATGACAAAAAGCATCATAAAAGTGTTTATGATTGGCTATATGTGACCAAAACTAGTCATAGAGGGTCAATTTTACGAAATTGAGATTTATACATCTGAATAAAAAAACTTTCCATTTATATGTGATGGTTTGTTAGGATAGGACCATATTTGGTCAAGATACAACTATTTGAAAATCTGAGGGTGCAAAAAAATCTAAATATTGAGAAAATCACCTTTAAAGTTGTGCAAATTAAGTCCTTAGCAATGCATATTACTAATCAAAAATTAGGTTTTGATATATTTATGGTTGGAAATTTACAAAATATATTCATGGAACCTGATATTTACTTAACGTCCTAATGATTTTTGGCATAAATGTAAAATTTAGACTCATACAGTGTATTGTTGGCTATTGCTACAAATATACCCATGCTTCTTAAGACAGGTTTTGTGGTCCAGGGTCACGTATGATTTGCGTTATAAAATAAGTTTCTGAAGTCAAACAAAAGCTTTGTGTGAGAAGTCATTGCTGACTGAAAATCTTCTTATTTCCTCTGTTTTTCAGTGGTGTTTTCCTCACACAAAACTATCGTAAGCATTCTGAAGCCTTGAAATGTAGTGTACGAGTTGTATAGACTTCTGTTTGGATTTTTTTTTACGATGTTTTTGTTTTGTCCTTGACTCATTCTGCAGTCTTTATTTTTTGTTTTCCACTGAAGAGAGGAAATCATGCTGGTTTGGAATGTGTAAATGATGACAGAATTAAAAACTCTAGGTGGACTAAGACTTTAAATGCTCTATAAAACCTCTCAAATTTTTGGTTTTCCACTGAAGAAAGAAAGTCATGCAGGTTTGGAATGAGTATATGATGACAATTAAAATTTCTGGTTGAACTAACCCTATAAATGCTCTATAAAAGCTCTCAAATCTTTAACATACTTATGTGTGTGTGGTCAGACTGTGGGACATTGAGTGCGGTGCCTGTCTGCGTGTGCTGGAGGGTCATGAGGAGCTTGTGCGCTGCATCAGATTCGACAACAAGAGGATCGTGAGCGGAGCATATGATGGGTGAATAAACACTCACACAGTCACAGCACCATCTGTTTCTGACAGGCTGTTCATCTGTCGAACTGGTTAATATCAAGCAGCCATATTAACTCACCCTCACATTCTCTCTCTTCATCTGCAGGAAGATTAAAGTTTGGGATTTACAGGCAGCTCTGGATCCTCGGGCCCCCGCCAGCACGTTATGTCTGCGTACACTCGTGGTGCGTGTGAATAAAATAATCCGTTTTTTTTTTTTTTTTATTAATTTATTTTTTATTCCTATTAATATTTTTTTCTGTCATGTTCACATACGATAAATCTGAACAACCACAAGACATCACTGCAACTTTATTTATGCTGCTAGTTTGAAATAATAATTTAGCTAAATATAATTCATACTTCTCAAATAAGCAGTCACGGAATGCTACTTTAAAGTCACTTTGCCAAGCCACAGGCTACTACAAATACTAGTATTAAAAACAGGGACATGTGGGAATGTACTGACGACTCAAATGGAGTGAATTAGTTAAGCAATTCTTGTTGAAAGGGTTCATTGAAACAACTGCTTCACTAAAAGAATTGTATTCCTTGCTGTACTAATAAACAAACTTTGAACTTTTGAAACTCAAACTGATTCACTAAAAGAATCTGATTCCTAGCTGTACTATTAAACAAACTTTAAAAAAGGGTTCACTAAAATAAGTAAATTCCTAGCTGTACTATTAAATAAACTTTGAAACAAACCGATTCACTAAAAGAACTGGATTCCCAAACCGATTCACTAAAATAATTAGATTCCTAGCTATACTGTTAAACAAACTTAAAAAAAAAAACAGATTCATTAAAATAATTGTATTCCCAAACTGATTCACTAAAAGAATCTGATTCCTAGCTATTCTGTTAAACAAGCTTTAAAGCAAACCAATTCATTAAACAAATTGGATTCCCAAGCTGATTCACTAAAATAATTCGATTCCTGTCTGTACTATTAAACAAACTTTGAAACAAATTGATTCACTGAAAGAATTAAATTCCCAAACTGATTCACTAAAAGAAGTATATCCCTAGCTATACTATTAAAGGAACCGTATGTAGGATTGTGGCCAAAGCTGGTACTGCAATCACTTTCAAAATACTGTAGAACGGTGTATCCCCTCCCGCTCCCCCCTGACTCGAGGTTGCCAGCTAAGCTGCAGGAGTAGGCTGCTACAAGGAGCTTCCAATGGCAAGTGACGAGTCCTACACAGTCATTTGTTTATCTTCCATAAATTATGTTTATGCTTCACAAGAGATGTTTTGCGAAGTAATTATGTATCGCAAAAATTTACAGATGGCGATTAGCCAAATATTTCGCAAAGATGTACTGTAATACCACATTTCAGTCGGAACATAGATTGTTTTCATACCCTGCTAGTGGTGCGATATAAAGCTTTTTATGAACGCATTTAGCACGGCCGACCGTGGAAAATCCACTGTGTACGGAAGCAAAGTTAGCCAAACATAGATGAATCTTACCTGTCCAGGAGAAAATAAGCAACGTTGGCGTCTGTCTTCAAATTCTTCTCCGTTTTCAGCCGTCTCCATCTTTCAAAGGCATCTCCTATACAAATCCTTGTTTTATTTCGGACTTTGTCACGACGTATTTCTGATTCATAACGAGGTCTTTTAGGTTTCGTAACGTTATACATGTTTTATCCGACACGTTCGGCTGCAGCTGTAACAGAGATGGCAACCCAGATCACAAAACTCTACTGACTTCGTGATTGGTAGATAGCTGGAGGGTGGAGCCTCAGACCAAAACACAAAACGACAACAATAACATCAGTTGAGGGCTGCAACTCTCACTTTTAAATGACAATATCCTGGCCGGACCACTGTTGTCAGTGATATAAGTATTTGAAATGAACATGATTTCTTAATGTCTAGTGACATGTCAGGGCCATTTTATGATTAACTGACATAAATTTCTTACATACGGTTCCTTTAAACAAACCGATTCACTGAAAGAACTGGATTTCCAAACTAATTCACTAAAAGAATTAGATTCCTAGCTGTACTAGTAGAGAAACTTTTAAACAAACATTAATTAAAATAATTGAATTCCCAAACTGATTCACTAAAATAATCTGATTCCTAGCTATACTGTTAAACACGCTTTGAAGCAAACCAATTCATTAAACGAATTGGCTTCCCAAGCTGATTCACTAAAGGAATTAGATTCCTATCTGTACTATTAAACAAACTTTGAAACAAATTGATTTACTGAAAGAATTGGATTTACAGTCTGATTCACTAAAATAGTCAGATTATTAGCTATACTGTTAAACAAACTTTGAAACAAATCATTTCACTGAAAGAATTAGATTCCCAAACTTATTGACTAAAATAATTGGATTCCTAGCTGTACTGTTAAATAAACTCTAAAAAAATGTTTCAGTAAAAAAAAAAAGTGATTCCCAAACTGATTCACTAAAAGAATTGGATTCCGAGCTGTACTGTAAAACTTTGAAACAAACCGGTTTACTGAAAGAATTGGATTCGCAGACTAATTCACTAAAATAATCAGATTACTAGCTATGCTGTTAAACAAACTTTATAACAAATCAATTCACTAAAATAATAGGATTCTCAAGCTGATTCGCTAAAAGAATTTGACTCCTAGCTAAACTATTAAACAAATGTTGAAACAAACCGAATTACTTAAAAATTGGATTCACTAAAAGAAGTAGATTCCTAGCTGTACTACTAAACAAACTTTAAAAAAAAAAGAATTAAATTTTCAAACTGATTCAGTAAAAGTAGATTCATAGCTATACTTTTAAACAAACTTTGAACTTTGAAACAAATCAATTCACTGAAAGAATTGGATTCCTAGCTATACTTTTAAACCAACTTTAAAGCAAACCAATTCATTAAACAAATTGGATCCCCAAGCTGATTCACTAAAGGAATTAGATTCCTATCTGTACTATTAAACAAAGTTTGAAACAAACCGATTCACTGAAAGAATTAGATTTCCAAACTAATTCACTAAAATAATTGGATTCCTAGCTATACTGTTAAATAAACTATGTAACAAAACAATTCACGTAAAGAATTAGATTTCCAAACTGATTCACTAAAATAATTAGATTCCTAGCTATACTGTTAAACAAACTTTATAACAAATCAATTCACTAAAATAATAGGATTCTCAAGCTGATTGGCTAAACAATTTGATTCTTAGCTAAACTATTAAACAAATGTTGAAACAAACCGAAATACTTAAAAATTGGATTCACTAAAAGAAGTGGATTCCTAGCTGTACTGTTAAAAAAACTTTAAAACAAATTGATTCACTGAAAGAATTGGATTCACAAATTGATTCACTAAAAGAGTTGGATTCTCAAACTGATTCACTAAAAGAAGTAGATTCCTGGCTGTGATGTTAAACAAACTTTGAAACAAATTGATTCACTGAAAGAATTGGATTCACAAATTGATTCACTGAAAGAATTGGATTCACAAATTGATTCGCTGAAAGAATTGGATTCACAAATTGATTCGCTGAAAGAATTGGATTCACAAATTGATTCACTGAAAGAATTGGATTCACAGATTGATTCACTGAAAGAATTGGATTCTCTAACTGATTCACTAAAAGAAGTAGATTCCTGGCTAAACTGTTAAAAAAAAACTTTGGAACAAATTGATTCACTGAAAGAATTGGATTCACAAATTGATTCGCTGAAAGAATTGGTTTCACAAATTGATTCGCTGAAAGAATTGGATTCACAAATTGATTCACTGAAAGAATTGGGTTCTCAAACTGATTCACTAAAAGAAGTAGATTCCTGGCTGTACTGTTAAACAAACTTTGAAACAAATTGATTCACTGAAAGAATTGGATTCACAAATTGATTCACTGAAAGAATTGGATTCACAAATTGATTCACTGAAAGAATTGGATTCACAAATTGATTCACTGAAAGAATTGGATTCACAGATTGATTCACTGAAAGAATTGGATTCACAAATTGATTCACTGAAAGAATTGGATTCTCAAACTGATTCACTAAAAGAAGTAGATTCCTTGCTGTACTGTTAAACAAACTTTGAAACAAATTGATTCACTGAAAGAATTGGATTCACAAATTGATTTGCTGAAAGAATTGGATTCACAAATTGATTCACTGAAAGAATTGGATTCTCAAACTGATTCACTAAAATAAGTAGATTCCTTGCTGTACTGTTAAACAAACTTTGAAACAAATTGATTCACTGAAAGAATTGGATTCACAAATTGATTCACTGAAAGAATTAGATTCACAAATTGATTCACTGAAAGAATAGGATTCACAAACTGATTCACTGAAAGAATTGGATTCACAAATTGATTCACTGAAAGAATTGGATTCTCAAACTGATTCACTAAAAGAAGTAGATTCCTTGCTGTACTGTTAAACAAACTTTGAAACAAATTGATTCACTGAAAGAATTGGATTCACAAATTGATTTGCTGAAAGAATTGGATTCACAAATTGATTCACTGAAAGAATTGGATTCTCAAACTGATTCACTAAAAGAAGTAGATTCCTTGCTGTACTGTTAAACAAACTTTGAAACAAATTGATTCACTGAAAGAATTGGATTCACAAATTGATTCACTGAAAGAATTAGATTCACAAATTGATTCACTGAAAGAATAGGATTCACAAACTGATTCACTGAAAGAATTGGATTCACAAATTGATTCACTGAAAGAATTGGATTCTCAAACTGATTCACTAAAAGAAGTAGATTCCTTGCTGTACTGTTAAACAAACTTTTTGAAACAAATTGATTCACTGAAAGAATTGGATTCACAAATTGATTTGCTGAAAGAATTGGATTCACAAATTGATTCACTGAAAGAATTGGATTCTCAAACTGATTCACTAAAAGAAGTAGATTCCTTGCTGTACTGTTAAACAAACTTTGAAACAAATTGATTCACTGAAAGAATTGGATTCACAAATTGATTCACTGAAAGAATTAGATTCACAAATTGATTCACTGAAAGAATAGGATTCACAAACTGATTCACTGAAAGAATTGGATTCACAAATTGATTCACTGAAAGAATAGGATTCACAAACTGATTCACTGAAAGAATTGGATTCACAAATTGATTCACTGAAAGAGTTGGATTCACAAATTGATTCGCTGAAAGAATTGGATTCACAAATTGATTTACTGAAAGAATTGGATTCACAGATTGATTCACTGAAAGAATTGGATTCTCTAACTGATTCACTAAAAGAAGTAGATTCCTGGCTAAACTGTTAAAAAAAACTTTGGAACAAATTGATTCACTGAAAGAATTGGATTCACAAATTGATTCACTGAAAGAATTGGATTCACAAATTGATTCACTGAAAGAATTGGTTTCAGAAATTGATTCTCTGAAAGAATTGGATTCGCAAATTGATTCACTGAAAGAATTGGATTCACAAATTGATTCACTGAAAGAATTGGGTTCTCAAACTGATTCACTAAAATAAGTAGATTCCTGGCTGTACTGTTAAACAAACTTTGAAACAAATTGATTCACTGAAAGAATTGGATTCACAAATTGATTCACTGAAAGAATTGGATTCACAAATTGATTCACTGAAAGAACTGGATTCACTAATTGATTCACTGAAAGAATTGGATTCACAAATTGATTCGCTGAAAGAATTGGATTCACAAATTGATTCGTTGAAAGAATTGGATTCACAAATTGATTCACTAAAAGCATTGGATTCTTAGCTACTTTTAAACAAACTATGAAACAAACATTTGTTAAAAAAACTGTGCTTTTAATACTTTTATTTCTAGAATCCTGCAGTTTGACAAAGTGGTTTTCCCAGCACTAGGTGACTGCTGATTTGTGAATTATGAATTTTGTTTTGCGTACATTTCCATGTAGGTTAACTGAATGATCATTTCAACAGCTGAGCAATTAAAATGCTGTTGAAACATGTATGTGCGTCAGTAGCATTGCTGCGTTTCCTCCTCAACACCATAATGACGGTTTCTGACAGACCTCTGGAGTGTTTGCATGTGCGTTACTGTATGTTTTCATGCTCTTTTAAGTGTGTGTTGTCATGGTAACCTCTCGCAGGAGCATTCTGGGCGTGTGTTCCGACTGCAGTTTGATGAGTTCCAGATTATTAGCAGTTCCCATGACGACACAATCCTTATATGGGACTTCCTGAATGTCTCCACCAATGGCCAGTCGGAGAGGCGATCGCCCTCACGGACATATACATACGTCTCCAGATAGCAGGTACACACACCGCAAAGAGTTTTCAATCATTCACCAGATTTGTATTTCATTTTCAAGTTTTCTGGTTTTTGGTTTAGTTAAGCTTTAACCATGTATCGTGGTTTGTCAGAAATCCCTGATAGTCCAAAATCTGGTTCATCAAGCATGTATTTATTTAATTCTTTAATTCTGTTCAGTTTTCATTAATACAGTAGTTACATGGTTTTATTATAGTTTTTAATATTTTATTTTGTAATGTGTTATTTTATATTTAGATTTTTTTTATGGTAAAACCATAAAATGTTAAATAAATACATATTTTTAATTGGTAGTTTTATTTATCTATTTTTTTTTATTATTAAATACTTTTCTTTAGTTGTTCAGTTTCATTTTTGTTCATATTGTAGTGTTTTTTTATTTACAAATTATTTTTCATAAATGTTATATTATATTCATAATTATTTGTTAAAACTATAACATATGAAATACAAAAATGATTTTCTTTGGTAGTTAATTTTTGATTTATTTGTTCATTAAATACTTTTCTTTAGTTGTTCGGTTTCAATTTTGTTTATATTGTTGTGATTATATTTACATTTTTATTTTTATTTTATAAAACTATAGTTATATTATTTATGTTACAAGTGCAACCATAAAATATTAAATACGAAGATAATCTTCATTGGTAGTTTATTTTAAATTTTAAATTAAGTTTCACTTTTGTTCATATTTTAGTGATTATATTTACAATTTATTTTTCTTAGTTATTAAAATGCATTTAATAAAATAGCTTTTGTCTAAAATTCTATTTAGTTTTCTAGTGTTTATTGCAGTTATTTTTTATTTTATATTATATTAATTTATATTTGTATTATTTATGCTAAAACCATAAAATATTAAATACGAAAATCATTTTTGTTGGTAGTTCATTTTTAATGGATTTGTTCATTAAATACTTTTCTTCAGTTCAGTTCCTTTTTTTATATTGTAGTGGTTATTATATTCACGGTTTATTTTTCATAGTTTTTAAAATAGCTTTAGTCTACAATTCTATTTAGTTTGTGTTTAGTGTTTATTATAGATATGTTTTGTTATATTAATTAATTTATATGTAGTGGTTCAGTTTCATTTAAGTTCATATTGTAGTGGTTATTTTATTTACAATTTATTTTTCATAGTTTTTAAAAATCATTTGTTAAAATAGTTTTTGTATAAAATTTATTTAGTTTTCTAGTGTTTATTACAGTTGTCTTTTTATTTTATATTATACTAATTTATATTTATTTTATTTATGTTAAAACCATAAATTATCAAATACAAAGATCATTTTTGTTGGTAGTTTATTTTAATTAATTTGTTCATGAAATTTAGTTGTTCAGTTTCATTTTTGTTCATATTGTTGTAGTTATTATATTTACAATTTTTATTTCACAGTTTCTAAAATGCATTTATTAAATTTGATTTTGTCTAAAATTGAATTTAGTTTTCTAGGGGTTATTATAGTTATCTTTTTATTTTATATTATGTTTATTTATTTTTTTGTTAAAACCATTAAATATTAAATATAATTTTCATTGGTAGTTTATTTTTTTAATTCTGTTCATTAATTTTTTTAGTTCTTCAGTTTCCTTTTTGTTCATATTGTTGTGGTTATTATTTTTACAATTAATTTTTCATAGTTTTTTTAAATACTTATTATTAAATACTTATTTAATATTTATTAAAATAGTTTTTGTTTAAAATTCTATTTGGTTTTCTAGTGTTTATTATAGTTATTGTTTATGTTCTATGATATTAATTTATATCACGTTAAAACCGAAAAGCATTAAATACAAAGATCATTTGTGTTGGTAGTTTATTTTTTATTTATTTGTTTATTAAATTCTTTAGTAGTCCGGTTTCATTTTAGTTCATATTATTCACAGAATTTATTTTTCATAGTTTTTAAATTGCATTTAGTGTTTCTAGTGTTATCCTTTTATTTTAAATGAAATTTATTTAAATGCATATTATTTATGTTAAAACCTTTAATTATTAAATACGAAAAGTTTTTGTTGGTAGTTCATTTTTTATTTATTTGTTCAATAAATACCTTTCTTTACTTGTTCAGTTTAATTTCTGTTCATATCGTTGTGGCTATTATATTAAAAAGTATTTTTCATAGTTTTTAAAATGCATTTGTTAATATAGTTTATCTATTTATTTATCTTTCATATTGTAGTGGTTATTATATTTACAATTAAATTTTCATAGTTTTTCAAATGAAAAGTGTCTGTCTAAAATTCTGTTTAGTTTTCTAGTGTTTATTATAGATATCGATATATAATTTATAATTATATATTTTGGTTAAAATTTTGTCTAAAATTCTAAAATTTAATTTTGCGAATTTAGTTTTCTAGTGTTTATTAGAGTTATCGCTTTTATATATTATATTGTATTAAAACCTTAAAATAGTAAATACAAATAATGTGTTGGATTTTTTTTTTTTATTTGTTCATTAAATACTTTTCTTTACTTGTTCGATTTCATTTTTGTTCATATTGTTGTGATTGTTTTATTCACACGTTTATTTTTCAGTATTTTAAAAATGAATTTATTAAATTATTTCAATCTAAAATTTTATTTAGTTCTCTAGTTTTAATTATAGTTATCTTTTTATATATATATATTATTTATGTTAAAACCGTAAAATATTAAAGATAGTTTTCATTGGTAGTTTATTTTCTATTTATTTGTTCATTAAATATCTATATGTTTTAATAATGTTTGTAGTCATTATTATATTTGCTATTTTTTTTTTTATTGGTTCAAAAATGGTCTACATTTTTGCTATAAATATACTTTCATATTATATTGTTTGTTATAGTTTCTTGTCTTTATTTTATACATGTTATTTTGTATCATTTATTATAAAACCCTTTCATTTATTAAATAAGAGCATTTTTCTTTTGTAGTATTTTTTTAATTTATCTCATTTTTGTTTATATTGTAGAGGTCATGTGCTGTAATTTATATATTTTTTTTATTGTTTTAATTTATTTGTATTTGTTTTTGTCTATAATTTTATTTCATAGCCATTATATTATTACATTATGTTGTTTTAAATTTTGTTATTAAATTAAATTATAAAATATTAAATATGATTTTTTTATTTATTTATTTGGATATTTATTAATCGATTAATTAATTGTCTCATCCATTCAGGTGCCTCTTCTATGTGCCAGTGTGTCCTGGGAAAGCTGAGAGCTGATTGGTTGTTGGCCACGTCCGTCGCAGAATGGTGCCTAGGGATCCGCCTCCTCTTCTCTGTCTGACTATAAAGTTGAACACACACAAACGTACACAGATTCATGCTTTGCCAAACACACACAAGCCACACTAAAGATTCAAACACTCACACCATTGGGTTTCAGCACTGTTCTGCTTTATCTAATGGGGAAAAGACAAGCACAATCACACACACGGACGTTCAACAGCTTCAAACCGTATCTGTACTATCACTGCTGCTCAAATAACCTGAAAATCTGCACTACTAATAGCTCATATCCACACGGGGATCACTGAAGCTGGGACTCTAGGAGTGACGTACGGATGAAGGACAGGGAAACGAGACTTTTTGGGAACTGCTGTGCGAGAGAAATGGACTCGGATGGTAGCAAACTCTCGCTGAAATGAAAGGAAAGGTTTAGGACGTCTGCCGCCTTTGGTTTTCATGCCACTTCTCTCTTCAGGACCAGGGACACACGTGTTTTTCAGGATGACGGCGTGAAGCGGAGGTCCGTCTGCATGCATGCGAGGATCAGCTGGGTGACTGTCTGCTCTGATGCCTCTCTTTCCCTATCGTCTCTCTTTAGTTTTTATGATTTTGTGTTTTTTTTTCTATTTAATTGGCCTCTCCCATCTCTCCCGTGCTAGGCATTGTATGTCTTTGTCACTCAATGTCTGGTTTGATTTCTCTCTGCCTGCTTGCTCATCGAGGGCTGAATCTAGTTGTAAACAAAAATGTCTTGTCAGATTGTGTTGTATATTAAAAAAAGAGGTTTTTTAAGAAAAATATTGTGAATAAAGTACTTGACCATGCTTGATGTTTTGCTCTAAGGCCTGAAACTTCTTGTGGTTCAAATGCAATTGCATTTCGCTCTGCTTAGTTTTTGTCTTTCAGGTGAGCTGCTGTCGCGACGGACCGAAGGTTTGAAGAATCTTCCTGAGCAGGTTAGTTAAAGTTAATTAAGCTGTTGACATGTACCTGAATAATAACATTTGTTTTAAAGTCACAGACATGGAGTTACTTTCACAGTGGTGCAAATCACGCAAGAGCGATTTTGAATTAGATTATTTTTATATATTTTTTTGGTTTTCTTTTGAATTGTAGTAAAGTTCTAGTAGTTTTGTTGCGTTTGTCAGTTCATTATTTTATAATTTATTACAATGATTTAGTTATTTTAGTATTTAAGAGAGGTTGGCTTGTTTTTTTATGTTTTATTTAGATTCATTTTAATTATATTTCAAGTAATTAAAATATTATTTATATATATATATATATATATATATATATATATATATATAATTTTTTTTTTTTTTTTTTTTTTTTTTTTTTTTTTACCCTGATATAATCTTTTAGATGCCATGGACCACCAAATTATTTATTTATTTACTTTTCTATTTTAATTTTTAATATATTTGTTTAATTTAGTAATTTTGTTGCATTTGTCAGTTTATTATTTTATATATTTTAGTTTGTTTGTTTGTTTGATTGTTTATTGTTTTAGTGCTAGAGGAACTAGCTGAAATAAAATATATACTTTTTTGTGTTTATTATATTTCAAGTAATTATTATTATTTTTTATGATTTCTTGTTAACTATAATAACCCTGATACTTAGAGCAGGGGTTTTCAATCTTTTAGATGCCATGGACCACCAAATTATTTATTTATTATTTAATATTTTAATCTGAATTTTAGTGAAAGTTGTAGTCTTTTTGCATTTGTTTAGTTTATTTTACTATTTTTGATGTATTTATTTTTGTATGTTCTGTTTTAATTTGAATTTTAAGAGTTAATTTTAAATGTTTTAGAAATTGTTGCATTTATCAGTTTATTTTATTGTTTTTTTTTTCTGTTTTAATTTGAATTTTAGTAAAAGTTTTAGTAATTTAGTTGCATTTGTCAGTTTATTTTATTCTTTTTTGTTCTTTTTTTTTTTAATTCTCTGATTTAGAATTGTAGTGAAGGTTTTAGTCATTTTGTTGCATTTGTCAGTTTATTATTTTATTTTTGCTTATTTAATTATTTTTCTATTTTCTATTTTAATTAGAATTTTAGTAAAAGTTTTAATTTTTTTTTGCATTTGTTAGTTTATTATTTTATTATTTTTATGTTTATTTATTATTTTATTTATTATTGTCTTTATTTATTTATTTATTTATTATTTGTGTTTATGTTTTATTTTGGTTAATGTTTATTATATTTCAGGTAATGAAAATATTCTTTATGGATTTATTTAACAGTAATAACCCTGATACTTAGAGCAGGGGTTGTCAATCTTTTAGATACCATGGACCACCAAATTATTTATTTATTATTTAATATTTTAATCTGAATTTTAGTAAAAGTTGTAGTCATTTTGTTGCATTTGT
>NC_133376.1:11396023-11437959 GCF_049309525.1 Garra rufa
CTCAGGAATTTTAAACAGATAAAATATTTAAGCACTTGCAATAACAATATATATATATATATATATATATATATATATATATATATATATATATATATATATATATATATATATGTAGTAATTATAGACATTTCCATAACTTTTATTTTTAATTTCCATGACTTTTCCAGATCTATAAATCACATATTTAAAATTTCTACATAAATCCAATAATGTAGAAATATTTACATTGTACATTGTGCTTTAGGGTCAAAAATATGTGAACTTTATATATATTATACGTATATAAATAAATAAGTAAATATTTATTTATTTATTTCAGTGCATTTCTGTTGCTTCTGGAAGATGAGTGCTGAAATATTAATTATTTATTAATATAATTAATTAATTATTGTGAACTCCTTTTATACTATTTTTTTCTTATAGTGTATTTCTGATAGTTCTGCTTTATTGACAAAGTTGCACGTTTTCAAACGTTTTTTGTTTACATAAAGTATGAGTGCTAAAATATTTAAATAAATAAATTTATTAATTCTACTAAATTGGAAAAATTAAATTATCAGAAGTGCACGACTACAGGATTTTTACAGTTTTTTAATAACATTTTAAATATATATTATATATATATATATATATATATATATATATATATATATATATATATATATATATATATATATATTTAAAATGTTATTAAAAAACTATATATATATTTCTTAATATAATAATAATAATATAATTTTGTAATTCCACAAGTTTCAATAATTTTCCCAAAAATTTCAACTCAGCAATTTTTACCCGATAAAATATTTCAGATTTTGCCTATAAATTAGCTGTTTTACCTTATTTGATCAAATATTGGGTAACACTACAATAAGGCTCATTAGTCAATATTAGTTAACTACTTTAGTTGAACAATGAACAATACTTCTACAGCATTTACTATGATTAGTTAATATTAATTTCAACATTTACTAACACATTATTATAATCAAAAGTGTGATTGAACTAACATGAACAAACACTGAACAATTGTATTTTCATGAACTAATTAGCAAAGATGAATAAATATTGTTATAAATGTATTGTTCATTGTTTGTTCATGTTACTTAATACACTAACTAACATTAACTAATGAAACCTTATTGTAAAGTGTTACCAAAAATGGTTGGAAAAATATTTTTTTGTCTTATTTTAATGGGATAGTCCACCTAAAAATTTAAATCTGCATAATTTACTTACCCTCATGTTATTTATAAACCTGTATGACTGACTTTCTTCTGTGAAACACAAAAGAAGATATTTTAACCAAATAGGTTTGGGTCCCGTTAACTTCCATAGCATTTTTTTTTTTTTTTTTTAGCAAAATATCATGTTTTGTGTCCCACTGAAGAAAGAAAAGGCTCCTTCTAAAATATGACAAGTTCTGTATTCATATCCTGCCTCATCTTTGTTTCAACAGGTGATACAGGAAAGAAAAAAAAGTGAAAGAAGTCAGCAATGCAGCTCACCTTGCCTACGAGTTTTCCTCTGCGGTTCATACACAGGTAAAAATTGGTTTCCTTCCCTCGGATTCGCACCTGGCTGCCGAAGGTGTCTGCCTCCACTACGAGCTGGGCTTGTGAAGAGACAGGCAGAGAGACAGACAGACGTTACTAAAATATCACAGTGAGCTCTGGTTTTTGCAGTGACGTAAAAAAACGCTTCTGTTTGAGCAGCTGCCTTGAATGGCTCTCTTATTAAAAGACATAGGGCTGGATTGATAACTTGATGGTTTAAGGCCAAATCAAGCTCAATATTAATGACCCCAGCAGTCGACAGAGCCACATAGTGACTCCTGTGTTTACTATACTGTGTATGGCCTACTTTCAGTATGCTACAACACCAGTGTCTTTTCTTATAATAGTATGCTATTCTGATCAGCTTCTCTGTCATTTCATTTTAAAAGCCTCCAGCTACAGTTTACTGTCAGCCTCTAGTGAGGTCATTCAGCTTTTGTGTGTGTGTGTGTGTTTCAGGATATAGCAGTGTTAGCTCTGAAATGGCTCCTGTGTGACCTTTATGAGCGCAGGGATCACCAGAGATCAATAACCTCTTTGTCGTCCTCCAATCTCTCCTCATCCAGACATCCCTCACTCGCTGTGTAAATACATTCATCCTCACCCCCTTCCCATCTCCCCGTCTTTCTCTTCCCTTTATTTCCTGATGAGGAAAGTCAATCACAAAACCTCAAGCTCCCTGGAAGCTTTTTGGAAAAATATTTTCACAATAAAGAATGAAAGAATTGTGAGGGTGAATCTCACGGAACCTGTCAAGATCATGTCCAGGTCTTTTATTCTTACAGGAAATGAGGAAGAACTTATATTTTATGTAATTAAAACAAAGCCTGTTTTAGGACCATTATGATTTTTTGAATTCTAATATTATTTGCATGAGAAATAATCCAATTTAGTTGCAATCTGACATATTATTAGTTTTGTGTTTCCCATTAGCATTTTAATTGTAGTTAAACTTAGTTTTTTTTTTTTATTGTCGTTGTTAAATGTCTATATAGTTTGCATTCATTTTTATTTATATCTTAGCTGTTTTAGTAAATGAAAATGATAAATGTTGCTTTGGAAATTAGCTAAATAAAGTAGTTTTTTTTTCAGTTAACATTTATATTGTTTTTAAGTAATGAATATTGTATTCTTCTCATTTTAGTTTTAATTGTCTACAATTAATTGACTTTAATAACCCTGCTATAATTTGTATAATAATATTACAAAATTGTCATTACAATAATGAGAATTTGATGTGAAAACATGCCTAATTATTTTGAAATATATTTTAGAATAAAAAAAAAAAAAAGAAAAAGCTACATTTTATTTTATTTTATTTTATTTTATTTGCATTTTGAATGTTTTTGTGAGATTCACCCATATTTAGCACAGGGCCGTTATTTTGAAAATGATTTCTGAAAATACAAAAATAAAAAAGATACATTTTATTTTATTTTTGTGCATTTTGGATGTTTTTGTGAGATTCACCTATGAATAACACAGGTCCATTATTCTGGAATTTTTTTTTTTTTTTAAATACCAATACAAAAAATACAAAAAACAGTTTATTTTGTTTTTGTGAGATCCACCCATGAATATCACAGGCCCATTATTTTGAAAATTATTTTTTAAAATGCAAATACAAAAAAAGTTAAATTTTATTTAATTTAATTTTATGTTATTTCATTTTATTTTATGTGCATTTTGGATGTTTTTTGTGAGATTCACCTATGAATAACACAGGTCCATTATTTAAAAAAATAATTCTGAAAATACAAATACAAAAAAGCTTTTTTATTTTATTTTATTTTATTTTATTGGCATTTTAGATGTTTTGTGAGATTTACCCATGAATATCACAAACCCATTATTCTGAAAATTATTTCTTAAAATACAAATACAAAAAATATATATATATTTTTAATTTTATTTGCATTTTGGATGTTTTTGTGATATCCACCTATGAATAACACAGGCCCATTATTATTATTATTATTTTTTTTTATGCAAATACAAAAAAATACATTTTATTTAATTTAATTTCTATGTTATTTTATTTTATTCTATTTTATTTTATTTTATGTTCATTTTGGATGTTTTTGTGAGATTCACCTATGAATAACACAGGTCCATTATTTTGAAAATTAATTCTGAAAATACA
Organism: Garra rufa; assembly: GCF_049309525.1. Classification (NCBI taxonomy): domain Eukaryota; kingdom Metazoa; phylum Chordata; class Actinopteri; order Cypriniformes; family Cyprinidae; genus Garra; species Garra rufa. The sequence continues at coordinate 11,399,726 of NC_133376.1, forward strand.
AATACAAAAAAAGATGTATTATTTTATTTCTTTTCGTTTTATTTTATGTGCATTTTGGATGTTTTTGTGAGATCCACCCATGAATATCACAGGCCCATTATTCTGAAAATAATTTTTTTAAATGCAAATACAAAAAAGCTGCACTTTATTTAATTTAATTTAATTTAATTTCTGTTATTTTATTTTATTTTATTTTATTTTATTTTAGGCCCATTATTCTGACAGTTATTTCTGAAAATGCAAACACAAAAAAAAGCTACATTTTATTTCATTTTACTTGATGTGCATTTTGGATGTTTTTGTGAGATCCACCCATGAATAACACAGGCCCGGTATTATAAAAAAAAATTCTGAAAATGCAAATACAAAAAACTGCATGTTATTATATTTTAGGTGCATTTTGGATGTCTTTGTGAGATTCACCCTTCACTAAAACAGGCCAATTGTTAGATCTCAGTGGAGATATGCTCTTTCAACTTTCCATTGATTGTGTGCCTCTGAAACCCATCCAAGGCCATTCAAAGGAGGAGAGGGGGATGGATGGGTGGACCGAAGGGGGGGGAGAAAGGAGTAAATGAAGATAGAGATTGACCTAGGTTTTTTCAGTCACTGATACTGATATCTAGTGTGTGAAAATGATTGTTTGGTAGAGATTGGAACCGACACAAATAGGAATTATGGTGAAATGGATCAAATCTATCTATTCATGTCACAATACACTTGCTTTTTTGGAATTTCAACAAAATCCTAGAAGAAAACCAAATTCTTTGGCATATTTTTCTCTCTGTCTGTGAATCACTGTATCAGCAGTAGCTAAGTCTTTGTCTTCTACTTTTCCTGTTTCCTGTGTCTCTGTGTGTGTTTGTGGGTGGTCTTTCTTAAATATGTGTGTGTGTTGTTACCAAATTTGTCTCCGTCCTCTCCGCGGGCGCTGATTTTGCGTCCGAGCACCTGGACGTGTTTCCCGCTGGTGCGGCTGTAAAGCTGATATACGCGATGATGTCGCCGGCTCATGGCGTCTCGTGCACGAGTCTGATTCTCCACGTGCACGCTGAAATTCACCCCATCCACTCCAAACACCTGCATGCAACGGACCACACACATCCAGTCTTTATTTCCCCTTATATTCTGACATTTTTCTCAAGTGAACTCATCGTGAAAACAATTCTGAACTCATCACTACCAAAAAAAAAAAAAAAAAACACTATGGTATTAGCCTAGGTTAAGTTTATGCTGTTTATTGGTAAAGCAGGTATTACATATCAGAAAGTGAGTTTGCAGCGGATGTGGATAATCTGCTGCTTGATCCTAAAACACCACAGATCAAGTTCAAACTATTCTGAGGTAGGATTATGAAGACAAAAATATTTGAATTAACACGCACTGATTGAATCATGCACAATAAGACCTAGAATGTCGAATAAACAGGTTATTCTGATTTCAGGTTAACTCACCTGTAGAGGATTACACATGACCAGCATCATCTGGATATACCTGAGGAGCCAGAGAGAGAGAGAAATCAAGGTCAGGTGAGTGTTACCATGATAACAAAACAAATCCACCCAGCATCCCAAAGCCCTGCTGACAGATCAGATCTACAGGGAATGAGGTTAAAACGAACATCTTAAGAGCTTGACTCATCCTCCAGTCTGCGTATTACAGTTCATGTAAAGGATTATGTATGGTTAGATGCTTATTATCCAAAAATAAGACAGGGTTTTATATTGGGCTAGAAGGGTTTATTTGGCATTAAAATTCCTTTAATTTTCACAGTGTCCTTAATAAATATAAAAATGCATGAAGATGAAATAATGATTTGAAATCCTAGGTTTGACATCCCATAAGTCATCCTAGGTGTGTATGACTTTCTTCTTTCAGACAAATAGAATTGGAGTTATATATATATATATATATATATATATATGACTTTCTTCTTTCAGACAAATAGAATTGGAGTTATATATATAAATTTCCTGGCTTTTCCAAGCTTTATAATGGCAGTGAATGGGGTTTAAAGGAGTAGCTCACTTAAACTGCATTTTGGAAGTTCAAACTTGGGGGCACCATAGATATCCATTATATGGAGAAAAATCCTAAAATGTTTCCCTCATGTAAAAACATAATTTCTTTATGACTGAAGAAAGAGACATAAACATCTTGGATGACAAGGGGGTGAGTACATTATCTGAAAATTTTGGTTCTGGAAGTGAACTACTCCTTTAAGATTTTAAAGCTCAAAAAAGTGCATCCATCCATCATAAAAAGTGCTCCACATGGTTCCAGGGGGTTAATATAGGCCTTATGAAGTGAACAAGAGCAGAAACTAAAGATTAGGGTTTCTAAAGTTTTGAATATGGATATTTTTCTTACACAAATGCATTGATTCACTTTAGAAGGCCTTAATTATCAGTGCCATTATAATACTTAGAAGAGCCAAGACATTTTTTTTTAAATAACTCTGATTGTATTAGTCTGGATGGCTTGAGGGTGAGTAAATAATGGAGTAATTTGTATTTTTTGGGTGAACTATCTCTTTAAATTATTTTACAGTGTGAGAATAAAAAGTGCAGAGTGATTTAAGAGAAATTAAACTAGTATAGCACCATAAAAAAGGGAAGTCGTCAGAGATGTTATACAATTTAGTAGGTGATAAACAAAAAGACAACAAATCAGAAGTACTTTTGTGTAATAAGTCACAATGAAGCGGAAGTAGTGACCGATCTTTTTTCATACATTTCCAAGGTTTTCAGAATCAGGAGTCGTCGTAGTTGGTTAATTTTCTATAGTTGAGAATGGAAAAACAAATGTACTTTTTGCGTTCCTATTTGCTCCAGTAAAGTCTTTACAAAATAGGAAAAATATCAAGTGATGGATTATTGATCAGAAATTCGAATAATGTCAAGCTTGCCATCACTCAGCCACTGTATTGGAAAGACTCACACAGTGACAGCAGCATTAAAGGAACACTCCACTTTTTTTGGAAGCCATTCTCCTGTTCTGGCGATATCACTTTTAGCATAGCTTAGCATAGATCATTGAATCCTATTAGACCAATAGCATCGCGTTCAAAAATAACCAATGAGTTTCGGTATTTGTCCTATTTAAAACTTGACTCTTCTGCAGTTATATCGTGTACGAAGACCGGCGGAAAATGTAAAGATGCAATTTTCTAGGCCGATAAGATTAGGAACTACACTCCCATTCCGGCGTAATAGTCAAGGAAGTTTGCTCCTGTAATATGGACGCAGCAGGCGCAGTAATATCACGCAGTGCCTGAAATTAGTTCCCAGCTGGGTAACTTCCAACGAGGAACGCTCCCTGTGCATGCAGTTGGTCACGTTGTGCTGTGATGTGCTGCGTGATATTACTGCGCCTGCTTCGGCCCTTTGACTTTTGCGCCAGAATGGGAGTGTAGTTCCTAATCCTAAAAGTGATATCGGCAGAACAGGAGAACGGCTGAATGGATTTCAAAACGGTAAAAATCAACTTATTAACTCAGTTGAAGTTGAAGAATTAGCCTATTTCCAAAAAAAGTGGAGTGTTCCTTTAAGCAGTATTTTTCTATCATACTAAGGTTATATAACACAAAATACAGAGTAATATATGTACATACATTTTAAAAAGTATATATATAATTAAATATAAAAAAATATATGTTAACAATGTTAATAAAAGGAAACGCATCATCACAGACTGTGAAAAGCATCCATTATTTAAAAAAAAGGAAAAAAAGAAGGGCGGGACTTGGACTTCTACGCATTGTTAGTAAATGACAAAAAATTAAAAAAGCAAATGAAAAAAATGGAACGTCCGCTCTGTTTTTTGTACCGTTTGCATAACCAAGAAAAAAAAAAAAAAAAAACTGGGGTTAGGAGAACATTCACAAATAATGTTTTCATAACTTAATAGGAATGTTAACAAAATGTTCTTCGAACATATTTTTGTTAGCTGGGTTTTGATTTTGATTCATTGCACAGATAAATTGTTCGCAATAGGATCAGTAGCATGCATGCAGAAAATAGATGATGTGAATTTTAATTTAATGTCAATTCTAAACTCTTTTCCCTTCTCGGTTTAATCGCCACATGTTGTTGGAAAAGGGAAAAACCTGACATTTGAAGCATAACTCACATTTTCATGGAAACTTGGAAGGCCGTGGGTGTGAGTAAGATTTTAAGCGTATAAGAGCGAGTGGATGAGGGCAGCGCTGCAGCTGAAGGGCCCACGGTAAACTTCTCCATCACCACAGGCCCTGTTCTGGCAGGGGACTGTGACTTTGAAATCGAACAGGCCCGCAGGACGGATCAGTGCGTCTGCTCAACATAAGTCAGTGTGAAAAGTCCGATGTTATGACAGCCAACGAGGAGACCACAGGCCCCTATGGGACTAACGCCTGCTGCGGACTCGAATGCTAGAACTCAGCGGAGGAACAGATTTCGCTTTTGCTCAGAAATGCTTGAGGATGACGTGTGCAATTTTTCTGATGTACAAACACTTTCTTCTGTCCTGGCTTAATATGCAGAGACAACTAAAAGTAAACCATGTTGGGTGATTCAACACTGTGAGACAGACTGTTTGAGCTTCCCGACACAGCAACGTCTGATCAGTCATTGGCATGAGTTCGAAGCATTATTAAACTAAATTGAATCAACATTGAGCTAAATTGAGCTGAATAATGACACTATTGTCTTCTGTACACAATGCAGTTTCTTAAAATTCCTCTTTTTGAGAAATAAAACGAGACAGAAATGACTCAATATGGTCGTACACACTTATAAAAAAAGGTACTTTGAAAAGGTTCTTCACAGCAATGCCATAGAAGAACCATTTTTGATTCCACAAGGAACCATTTAGTCAAAGGTTCTTTAACGAACCATCTCTTTCTTACCTTTTTCTGATTTGAAGAACCTTCTTTTGCCACAAAGAACCTTTTGTGAAACAGAAAGGTTCTTCAGATGTTAAAGGTTCTTTATGGAATCATTTAGACAAAAAAGGTTCTTCTATGCCATCGTGAAGCATCTTTATTTTTAAGAGTGTACAGTAAGAGTATGGAAATATAACATTAGCTCTGATCATTTAATGCTGCATCAATTTGATTCGCATTGAGTTTGCATTGAGATTTCTTACTTTGGTATCAGAGGAACGTCTAAGTAGAAACATCTGAGATGATTTTCTAATGGCTCAATAAAATATTAAATAAAAAAAATCCTATTATTTCATGTCAGCTTGTACAGGGTTAATGAGAATCTCCATTGTGATTTTTCTTTCCTATAGGTAGAGACTTAAAACAAACAGACAGCCCAGTGGACTGATGCTCAGCTAAGCTTCACTGCCTTTGGCACTAGTCTACATGATGCTGGTTTAAACCTGCTCAGCGGAAAAGGTAAAGCTTAAGATTTATGTGTTTTCCTGTATATGTGTTTGCCAACAGATGCAGCATGAAGTTCTGATGGCACATGTGTGATCTTTAGGATGTTAAAATGCTGCCTTTCTCCTCAGTTTAATGTGTTTGCTCATCCAGAACTTACTGTCATGATAGTATAGTCTTGTTGGTGGATGTCAGGGTGTTGCTATAGGGTTCGTAATGTGTTCTAAATGGTGTTTACCCAGGTTTGTGTGGCTTCTAGGGTTTTCTCTGTGATCTTGCAGTCTCTAGATATGGCTCAGAGTAAGTCTGTGGGATTGTCACCTGTTTTATCATCCACTAAATGAAATCTTGAGTTCTGTGAGTGCCATGGAATCTCAAGGAATGACTAATGAGCATTAGTTTAATTTTAAGGTTTAGGGTTTTCTTCTGAAATGTTCGCATGTTTAAAAATAAATATGACCTCATGTTGAGTCAATCACGCTTAAACACTGTCTCCGAAACGTTCGTCTGTCATATTTTTTTTTTTTTGTATCTGGTTCGATTTTCTGCGTTTTGACAATTCAGAGCCGTCGTACAAGCGAATGGCAAAATCCAGAATGGCGTCAGCACAAAATACTGTATTACAAAGCAAAGTGCAGAATACAAAGAGATAAAGACAGATTGCTAGCAAAGCGTCAAACTGAGCCACTGACATCCTAAGGTAAACTTTGAATCGCTTGGAATTAAAAAAAGTGGAACTCTCGTCTCCATGCAATCTCAGGATTGGATGAACCCAATATTTCCTCTTTCTTTTTCTCTTTTTAAGGAGAGAGCAAAACAAAATCATCCTCACTGCTTGAAGTAAGAATGTACAGTACATAATGCAATCCATGTTTCTGTCAATGAACTGCAGCTCCCCAGTACCAGCAGCACTCATGCAGCCCCAGACCATGACGCTACCTCCACCATGCTTGACTGTAGGCAAGACACAATGTTCTTGGTACTCCTCACCAGGGCATCGCCACACATGCTGGACACCATCTGAGCCAAACAAGTTTATCTTATAGTCTCATCAGACCACAGGACATGGTTCCAGTAATTCATGCTCTTGGACAGGTTGTCTTCAGCAAACTGTTTGCAGGCTTTCTTGTGAGCCAGCTTCAGATGAGGCTTCCTTCTGGGACAACGCCTATGCAAACTGCACTGCAGCTGCAGTGTGCAGCGTATGGTCTGAGCACTGTTTGACCCTGACCACTGTAGTGTAACTCGGTCTCAGGGTGTTACTGAACCTCTAATAGCTTTGGCCATCTTTGTGGAGAGCAACAATTCTAATTCTCAAATCCTCAGAGAGTTCTTTGCCATGAGATGCCATGTTGAACATCCAGTGGTCAGTATGAGAGAATTGTACTTGAAGCACTTAATTTGAACTGCTCTAATACAAGATACACAACTTTGTATGGTCCTATCAAGCAGACAAAAACATAAACATGATGAATAGGACATGTGGCTTTGCATGGTTAAACAACATACTGCTGTTATCACTTAGGGTGTACTTACTTTTGTTGACAATAATGGCTGTATATTTAGTTATTTTCAGAGGACAGTAAATCTATACTGCCATACAAGCTGCACATTGACTATAAAATATATTCAAGTTTCATTTCTATAGTATTGTCCCTTGAGAAGATCAACTTCAGTTGGGATCAGTGAGTTGAAGCTCCAAATTGCAGCTTCAGTCTAGCTTTAAAGGGCTCTAAACAATCCCAGCTGAAGAATAAGGGTCTTATCTAGCAAAACGATCAGTCATTTTCTTACAAAAAAATGTTAATTCACTTTTTAACCACAAGTGCTCATCTTGTCTAGCTCTGCGATGCATACTCTGCACAATTCGTTTTAAGATAGTTAGGTTATGTCGAACAACTCTCATCTCATTTTCTCCTCCAACTTCAAAATCGCCCTACATCGCTGTTTTACCATTTTTTGTAAAGGGCGTTTGACCTTCTTTGCATGTTCCCTTGTAAACACTGGGTCGGTACTTTGCAGTGATGTAGGACGATTTTAAAGTTGGAGAAGAAAATAAGATGGGAGTTTTTCAACACCCTAATTGTCTTAAACAAGAGTGCACGGAGTACACGTGCATTGAAGAGCTAGACAAGACGAGCATTTGAGGTAAAAAAGTATTCAAAAAAGTGACTTTGAAGCTGCACTGAAACTGCATTTTTAACCTTCAACCTTCAAAAATCCTGGAATGTTTTCCTCAAAAAACTTCTTTGCGACTGAAGAAAGACATGCACATCTTGGATGACATGAGGGTGAGCAAATGATCAGGAAATGTATTTTTATATATTTTGGAAGTGGAGTAATCCTTTAAAAGGAAACCAGAAAATCAGTCTAATTCAAAATATTAACAAACAAGACTTTTAATATATTATCTTCTTCATATTTTCTCAATTTCTCTCTCTCTCTCTGGCGACTCATGCGCACATTTCTCTGTCTTTCCCTCCCTCTGTTCTTTCCGTACTCTTGGCAAGTGTTTGATGAAAACAGTGAATCAGATCTCTCTCTCTCTCTGTGGGTGGTGTGGGTGTGGTCAGTGTGATGTCACTCATTGAGAAGGCGAGAGTGGGTGTGAAAAGAGCGGTACACATCACTTCCTCCTTATCGTCTCGCCAGTGACCCCGCGACCTTCCCATGACCGAATGTCTGAGATCATGAGCGTGTGGGTGTTTTGCCATTCTTGTGAGGCCAAAATGCTTGTCAAAAATGTTCTCGCTAATTGTTGACTTTTAAGCACTGGTATGTTATATAAATCTGCTGTAAATGTCAGCAGGTTCATGTGAGGGTTAGTTTAGGGTAAGACAAATCCCTGATAGCATGCACGTGTTACTTTGAGTAGCTTGTAGATTTTTTTTTTACATTGTTAATATCTATCAGATATTTTGCGGAATAGTTCGAATGTGAGTCATGCATCACCAATGGCATGTGTTTGAAACAGGCTCTCTGTTTGGCCAAACAATGGAAGACATATGAAATTAGTTTTCATTAATACATTTATGATTTAGGTAGGTTCATCTTTTAAGGTCTTAGTGTTGTATAAATGCTTATTTGGAGACACCCGCATGATTTCAGAAGCAAGACGCTTCCAGTGACTCTGACGCGATCAATTGCAAGAACGCCCTCTGACCCCTGATGTAACAGCGATTCGCTGATCTCATTCTGCGAGATTCCCAGTCAATGAGGTTTCCTCCAGCTGACGTTATGATCGGTGAGAATTGCGGCCGGGTTGCGGCTCTTTTCGACATTAATTTTCGGCCGATCGCGATAAGACGGTAGTTTTTGATTTATTCCCGATGATTCAGCTGCGGCCCGTCGCTTGTTTACATCCCAAAAATTCACCTCGCAAATGAAATCACCGCCGGGGTCAGTGGAGGCGCCGCAAACAGAGGAAAACACGCCAGAGGGGGAAAAAAAAGACAGGAATGGAGGAGATATGAAAGGAATTGAGAGAGTGTTTCTCATCTTGTCGTTTTTAATCCCTCGCTCTTTCTCTCCCTTCCTCTCTCTTGTTTCCCTGTCTGGAAGTAGAGAATGAACGACTCCCCCACACTGCCTCAGCTATGAAGAGATATGAGAGAGAGAGAGAAGGAAGCATCTAACCAGCTGACAGCTGCAACCAAACACACACACACACACACACACACACACACACACACTCTCTTCATCATGCCTGTCAACACACACTTAACATATACATGCACTCATAACGCCTCACGTTTAATCATACTGCATTCGAGACCACACAATTAAAAGAATGCTTCAGGTTGAATACAAGCTAGTGGACAGGATTATTATAGTTAACTAAAACCATAATGAAATATTTGTTGCTTGAAATAAAACAAATGTCAACAAAAATAAAATAAAAAAATATAAAAACTAATATAAAATCAATATTTTATTTTATTTATTTTAACCTAATGTACTAAAATGACTAAAATTGAAATAAAAAATAATAAAACTTTATAGACATTAAAAAAAATAATAATAAAAAGGACAAAAACAACAAATTTCCAAATTTAAAAATTAAAGTAAATTAAAAACAAAATATATACTGGACACCCAAAACTTTTTTTTTAATTTACTTACACTAATGTCTATGTAAGGATTTTCTATAAAATAAAATAAAATCATTTTTTTGTACTGAAACTATTGGTGTACCTTCTGTGGTCACATTAATAATTCAAATTATTTAACAAATCAATACATAATAACAAATGATATAACTGATTGAAATATTACCAAACTTACCTAAATGCATTCAGCAAAAATGTAAAATATATTATTGCACAGCTCTATACAAAAAGCTGTGAACACTACCAGTCAAAAGTTTTTGAACAGTAAGTTTTTTTTAATGTGTTAAGTCTCTTCTGCTCACCAAGCCTGCTTTTATTTGATCCAAAATACAGCAAAAGCAGTAATATTGTGAAATGTTTTTACTATTTAAAATAACTGCTTTCAATTTGAATATATTTTAAAATGTAATGCATTTCTGTGATCAAAGCAAAATGTTCAGTACATTACTCCAGTCTTATCAATTATCAATATTTAAAACCGTTGAGTACATTTTTTCAGGAGTCTAAAATCTAAAAGATTGGAGTCAGTATAATTTTTTTTTTTTTTTTTTTTAAGAATTCATAGAAATTATTACTTTTATTTAGCAACAAGGCTTTAAATTGATCATACGTGTTGATAAAGGCATTTATAATGTTACAAAAGATTTCTATTTCAGATAAATTCATCAAAGAAACTTAAAAAACATTCTACTCTGTTTTCAACATAATAAAAATGTTAATAATAATGTTTTTTGAGCAGTAAATCTGAATATTAAAATGATTTCTTAAGCATCGTGTGACTGGAGTAAAGATGCTACAAATTCAGATTTGAAATCATGGGAATAAATTATGTTTTAAAATATATTTTAAACAGTTATTTTAAATAGTACAAATGTTTCAGAAATGTACTGTTTTTGCTGTACTTTGGATCAAATAAATGCAGGTGAGCAGAAGGGACATCTTAAAAAAAACATTTAAACATTTAAACCTACTGTTCAAAAACTTTTGACTGGTAGTGTATGTATTGTATTCCGTTTCATTCGCATACAAACAGTATAGTCATGCAATGTGATTAATGTTAATGAGTGACATTTCATTCATTAAATCTGTTGTACATGTCAGCTACACACTCCCTACATTAAACAACAAACCACAGGAACACACACCCTATATTAGCTGCACAATGTACAAAAACCACATTTCCCATGTTCACCACTGCCGCACGCTTAACAACTACCCACACATGATTTACAGTAATAGTCTGTCTGATGATTGCGTACTTGTCTGCATTTTGATAAACTACCACAAAAGAGCAAGTCCCTTGGAGGAAGATTGTAAGATAAATGCGCCGATCTTTAGAGATTTATATGCGTAAATGACATATGTTATGATTGAATAACCTCTGAGTACTGCTGTAGCTCCCAGTATGAAGAATGTTTTGCTAATGTTCCCAATGTAAACGTTACTTAATTCAAACTGTCCTTTTTTTTTTTTTTTGGTTATGCAAATGTTAAGGGACCCTTACATTTTATAATTTTGCAAACATAATGGGATTGTTAGTTTTAGGGTGTGTTCACACTTGTCATGTTTGATTCAAATTAAAACTCTGGTGCTATTGCTCTGTTAGTGCAGCTCACTTGAGTATGTGTAAACGCTGCCAATCCGAACCCTGGTGCGCACCAAACAAGAGGGCCAAGACTGCTAAAAAGATAGGTCTCGGTCCGCTTCCAGACGAAGTCTAGTGCGGTTTGAATGAAGTATGAACACAACAAGGACAAAATACTTCTAAACAAACCAAAAAAACAAGCTGTGTATCCAAAACAAAATGATCAGAGGGCAAATGTGGAGCAACAAGGAAGCAAACTGCCTTTTATGAGCTCTTTATGAGTTTGCAGGTGCTGAAAATAAAATCATATACACGACACAACGAGCGAACTTAGTGTAGCAGACGGCATTAGGTGTATTTGACTTAAAGCGGCTTTAAGTCGAATGCACCTTTTCCTTTTGTTTAAAGTGTTTGGTGAGTTCCGTCAAAAAATATACGTCATTCAACCTGACCAATCAGCTTGTGAACGTATCACTAAGCCTTTAAGTTCAATATCTTTAGGTTCGCTGTCAAAAATGCCAGTGTGAACGCTAAGTGGAGCAGGACCAAATGTATCATTTTCCTTTTTGGTCCAGACTAAATGAACCAAACAAACCAATCTACAAGTGTGAACACAACCGTAAATGAACTATGAATGTTCCGAAAGTAGTAACATGTTCCATGAATGATCCATAAATAACATTTTTGTGCTTTTGAGAACATGAACAAATGTTGTGTTAACAATACTGGAAGAACATTTGAGAGAGCCTTCCTAGAACATTCAGAGAACGTTCCCTGTTATCTGGGTTCATGCTGTCATTCTCTGTGGCAGGCTCAGTTGCTGAACAGCGCTGAATAGTTGGTGGGTTGCTCAGAAAATAGGATTTTTATATGTAAATGTCATAACTGTCATAACCATGACAATTTCTGAACAAGTTGTTTTTGCAGCTTGGTTTCCATTGTAAATGTTAGAGTGTCTACACAGTACAGCAAACTCTTATTTCGAAGGACAAGAAAAGCCTCTGAAAGACCTCTGAATCAACTCAATCAAGCATGGCTTTAAAACCCTTCAAATCAACCTTATGGAATTCTCATTCAAAAAAAAAAAAAGGCCATGCAGACCTGCAGTACTTGATTTGAACTGTGTCATCTTTGTATTTTGCATTCAGGTTTTGTGAGCCAATCACCTGAGCTGTTCATGCCGTGTGAAAAATGAGTCTGGAGCTGGAAAATGACAACACTGATGAGCCACAAGATGAGCATAAGGGCTGTTTCTGAAATCGTATGCTCTGTGAGTAAGTACTTCTTTTGAATAAGCAATTACTAAAAATGCGACTGTTAAAGGGATAGTTCACCCAAAAATTTAAATTCTGTCATTAATTACTTCCCCTAATGTCGTTCCAAATCTGGAAGACCTTTGTTCATCTTCAGAACACAAATTAAGATATTTAATGAAATCCAAAAGCTTTTTCATAATGCATAGACGGCAATGGAACTGACATGTTCAGGGCCAGAAAGGTAGTAAGAACATAGTTAAAATAGTCCATGTGACATCAGTGGTGCTTAAAGTACTTGAATTTGACTTTTTGAAATTTAAGGCCTTGAAAACCCTTGAAAATAGCACTATTCCTAAAGAGGTACCTGAAAAGTGTTTGAATTATCGAAAGACAATGTATCTATGAAATAAGTATTCAATTTTAGCACATATCTTTTCAAGTAAAAAAAAAACACCATACCCTTTTCACTTATTTTAGTTAATGTCAGAAAACAGTCGAGCTAAGCAAGTAGTAGTTCTGACAGTGTTGTGTAAATATGGCTGAAGATATGAAAAGAGGAACCATCAACTGAGTCATTTATGCTGGAACCACTCCGACTGATTTAAACTCGTGACTTTGATAATTCATTTCAGCCGATTCACTAGCAAAAAAGGATCAAATTAAACGAGCCATTTCATTTTCGACACTTCTCCTTTCGCAAATCATTTGATTCAGATTGAGACTTCGGAGCACAATTTAGATAGGAACGGGTTCGTAAATAATTTTGCAAATTGAATGATTCAACTCAAATGATTCGCAAAGTGCGAAGTTCCAATCTAAACCAAATGATTCACGATCTGCGCTCTGAGTCCTAATCTGAAATTATGATTCACAAATCATTATTCAGATCGGAGTGTGAATGGAAAATAATTTGATTTAGATTGGAACTCCGGAGCAGGTTCGTGAATCTTCTGCTTTAAATCGGAACTTCGGAGCGTGGATCGCAAATCATTTGATTTAGATTGGAACTTCGGAGTGCAGATGGCGAATCATTTGATTCATATCAGGACTTTAGTGCGGGTTCGTGAATCTTTTATTTCAGATCAGGATTTCGGAGTGATTTTGCAAATCTTTTTTTTTTTTTTCGAAATTTTTTCCCCTAAACAGTTGGAAACATCAAACCATTAAGGCAGAATAGTTAAAAAAACAAAACAAAGAAAAAAATATATATAAACGCACACATACAAATCCCTGAAGAAATTGTACTATAGTAAAATTGTAGTATACTTTGTAATACTTTAGTAGTTTAGATGTATCTGTTTCTCTTTTTTTAGATTTCGAAGTAGTGCTTGAAAAGTCCTTGAAAGTCCTGAAATTTCATTTAACAATATCTGTACAAACCCTGTTTTATGAAGCTACTGGCGTACTTTTTGTGTGCAAAGAAAACAAAAATAGCAACTTTATTCAGCAATTTATTCTCTCCCATGTCAGTCCTTGACGAGCATTTACAGGAGTACCACGACTGACACGGAAGAGAAGAAATAGTAAAAAAAAAGTTTTTTTTTTTTTTTCTTTGCAAGTAAAAAGTATTCTCGTCGCGTCATAACATTACGGTTGAACCACTGCTGTCACATGGACTATTTTAACACTGTCCTTAGTACATTTCTAGGCCTTGAACGTGTCAGTTGCATTGCTGTCTATGCAGGGTCAGAAAGCTCTCGAATTTCATCAAAAATATCTTAAAGGGGTCATCGAATGCCCATTTTCCACAAGTTCATATGATTCTTTAAAGTTTTAATGAAAAGTCTGTAATATACTTTGGTTAAAAATTCTCAATAGTAGCAGCTCATTTTATCGCATGGGCCGTTTAAATGCAAATGAGCTCTGCTCGCCCCACCCCTCTCTGCTGTGGGATTACGAGCTGTAATGTTTACTTTAGCCGCGTTTAGCTGCATTTAGCTGCGTTTATCGGCGAAACTTGTCAACAAGCACATTATTAAGAAAGGCCATTTTGCAAAGATGCATAAAAAACCCTTATACTCACTTCTGCTGTGGGTGAAGCTGCATCACGAATGATTCACATGAACACAGATGCATATGTAGATCGGGATCGGCACTTTCCTTTTAAAAACGCAAGTAACATTGTCCTCTGCCTCTTAAGCGGCTCAGATGTCGGGAATAAATGACTACTGCTATGTTCATTATTACATCCAACAACAGAACACCTCAATCGCTCAATTAGAGTCTTCCTGCACCTGAGTCGACACAATGGCGATAGTATTCGGACTGTTTCAGCTCAATGAGGGCAGGTCTAAGGTAAGACGCTCATGTCTATCAACTGTGTTTCATCATAACGACAAGAATCTGAGAATGACCTGATTTTAAAAAGGAGATATTACTTTTAAAGATTAAAAAAATACCACTGGGTGGATTTTTATCATTGTAGGGTGGTTGTGTACACAAACTGCCAACACACATTAATGTTCAAACAACATGTAAAAGTTAGTTTTGCATCCGATGACCCCTTTAATTTGTGTTTCGAAGGTGAATGAAAGTCTTGGGGTCTTGGGTTTGAAACGACATGAGGGTGAGTAATTAATGACAGAATTTTCATTTTTGGGTGAACTGTCCCTTTAAAAAGTATCTATACATAAATACTGCTGTACACAAATCCTCTCCCATGGCCTCTTAGGATAGTAATATGTCCATCAGATGTGCACTTCAGAATCTCACCAGATTTTTATTCACAATACTGTGAATTCAGACATACTACTGTTTTAGCCTACTATGTAGTAGGGAATAGTGTGATTTAGGATACAGCCATAGTCCCCAACCCTGAGCTTTGATTGATAGTTTCTTTCATGCAATTTATATGACATGACCTTACAGTGTATATTGAATTTAATCATTGTTTTTATGCCATAAAAGGTTTTTATATCATTTCTCAACAGCTCCAGAGTGATTAGGGGAAAAACGTTTACTGCTTTGGATGGTTTTTACAACCAGATGGTGTAGTCACAGGGTCATACTAACTAGCAAAACCCCTTGATGCTGAATTATCTATAAGCAATTCCAACCAATGAGATTCTTGGTGATGATCTGCCATTCTGTTCTATCATTTCCTGGCATTCATGCAGCGCATAAAACAAGTCGTGAAACGCAGGTGTCACCACACTCTCAAAGCATTTTCCTCCATTACTAAACTCCTCCACATCAGGAGAAACAAGATGTAGGAAAATGTAAAACGGGCATCTTTCTCAAGGCCCTTTTCTTTGCTCATACTGGCACAATATGTTCACAAGCATATGTGTTTGTCTGTGTTGTCTATAACACGTTAACAATGTAAATGGAACAGAGACGCTCTGTATATCCTGTTGCTAAACGACACAGACTTCACCCGTCTGGCCAACACACACCTGCGCTTTGACCTTTCGTACCTAAGTCCCCAAACGGCCACACACCTCGCGCCATAACCGAGCAGATGTGCATGTGCTGACCAGGTTCTCATGTGTGTTTATGTGCGTGTGCACCTGCTCACATAAACACCTGTGTTGCGCCCTTTTTTTTTTTTTTTAAGTCCATGCATACCCGTTGTGCATTGATCCACGCTGTCTGCATTTCTGATGTGAATATGTAGAAAGCTGTTTACATGAATGAAGATACCATACAGTTCAAACGTTTAGGGTCAGATTTTTTTTTAAACGGTCTCTAATGTTCACCAAGGCTGCATTTATTTGATCAAAAATACTGCATTTAAATTAACAGTTTTCCATGTGAATATAATGTAAAATGCTATTTATTCTTGAGATGCAATGGTGAATTTTTCACACACATGGTCCTTCAGAAAACATTCTAATAAGCTGATTTGCTCCTCAGGAAACATTTCAGATTATTATCAATGTTGAAAACAGTTGCATTGCTTTATATTTTTGTGGGAACAGAAAGTACAAAAGTACAGCATTTACTTTAAATAGAAATCTTTTGTAACATTTTACACATCTTTGCTGTCACTTTTGATCAATTTAATGCATCCTTGATGAATGAAAGTATTCATTTCCATAAAAAAAACCCTGAACTTTTGCATGGTTTTCTAATTGAACATTAACATTTAGCTATACAATAGCTAGTAAGCATAAAAAAGCTTACAGTTTCTGTGCTTGTCAAGCAATTCGTGGACATTAATTAGTCTTATGAATGTTATTTAGTGCTTTAGTGACTTTTGATGGCATCTATGTGCTTACTATATGCACATGTTATCAACTTGACTGATATGCATTAGTGTGCATTAAGAGTGCATATGCACCGTATGCAGGCTGCAGATGTGCACATGCAAACTGCAGATCTGTGCATGCTGGCTGCAGATCAGCACACGTTCGCTGCGGATCTGTGCATGTACGGTTGGTGTAGCTGCCAAAACCCTGGCTGCGCAGGTGAGACTGGCTCTGGGTCCCGTAAGAACTCTCAGCTGTTAAAACAGTAGTGCTTCACTGAGCGAGAGAGACTGAGTGAGGGGGGAAAGAGGGAAAGAAAATGCGAAAAAAAAAAAACTACTTCAGCTGCAACCTCGGATTCTCCGTATCCCTCCCAAACCGCAACGAGCCTGCGGCCTGCCAGAGAGGGAGAGAGAGAGAGAAAGGTGGGGGGAAAGGGGAAAGAGGAAAGAGAGGGAGAAAGAAAGAAAGAAAGTAGCTGCGAGCTTTACTCTACTGAGCGCTATTGTCGGCGGCCAAAACAAGCAGGGTGATGACATCATCAAACCTGAGACAGAACGATTCCTGAAGGCGTTCGTGTGTAGAGTTGAGCGCAGCGAGGTGGAGTCGTATCCCAAATCACCCCGCACACCCTTCAAGCACAATTTACACCGCTGGCCAAGTTTAAACAATATAGCAGCACGGGGAAGGGAAGAGAAACGCAGTCAGGGCTGTAGGTGCCGCGAGTCGGGTCGACGCTCAAGATTAATGTTCTCTGAAAGATCTACAGGAACAGAAAGTCCCGTCTGTGCGCTGTGGCATGTTACGTATGTCGCGGTGAAAGCCTTGGTTTCTACAGTGCTCACTCAAGGTCACTGTATCTGTCCTGATATGGGAATATCTTTTCCTAGATTTTCACTCCTTCTGTTAAAGTTCACATGAATCATTTCAAACCTGTTTTGCATCTATGCTGATTTCCTCGCAGTATAAACCAGTAAGACTTCTATGGTCACCAGATGCATCAGAAAAACCACGGTGATTCAACAGCACTTTTGCCCAGACCAGCACTAAACCTATGGAAGCTTATTGTCACCACTTTTTATCTCACAATTTGGACTTTTCCGTACAAGTTTGTGCTACTGACCTTTTTCTCATATTTGCAAGATATAAACTAAAAATCGAGATAAATGTCAGAATTGTGAGCTATAAGCACTATACTTCTCAGGATTGAGAATTCCTACATCACAGTTCTGACTTGTCTGATATAAACTTAACACTGCGAGACAAACTGTTTCTGAGATGAAGAGTTATAATTGTGAGACATAAACTCGGAATTGACTTAAAAATGTGCGAAGCAGCATCAAAATAATGCTGGGATAAAAATGGATGTAAGATTTACTTTGAAAGACCTTCCACTTTAGAAATTGCTCAGTTGTCCAATTCCATGCATTTGATCTTTCTTCTTGTAGAGTATGTGGTTTGTAAATTTCTGTTCTGACTGCATGAGTGCACTAAATCAAATCATATTCCATTGTCTGCTGCTTATCACTATGGCCTTGAGCAAGTGACTAAACCGCAGGTGCACCACTGAGAACAGCTTCAAATGAAACGTGACTGATAAATGTCAACTGAAGTATCTTCACCTCTTTGCAAACAAATAACCTCTAGCGCACCTGACATAAGGCTTCGGCACATCTGCATCTGCTGTCTTTCTGTTTCACCAGACCCTGAACCAGCGAAACCACTATTTTCGATTATTAGATCAAATGAATCAGCCTGTAATGACACCAACCTTGAGAACAAGACGGCAAACACGATCTAGTCTCACTTTCACAATTCCCAGCTAATTCTGCACAACCGTCTGAGAATGTTAAAGCTCCGTTTGATGTTTTTCTGTCTCTAAACTGCAGTTTCCTGTCGGAGAAGGTCACCGGCGCTCTGCTCTATCCAGACAGCAGATAAGGTGCCAGCTCTGTGCCTGCTAGAACAACCATCCTTGGGCGTTATTATTAGTAATTTGGCGGGACAGGACCAGACAACCGCTCTGTCTGCCCGGGGGAGCGTCGGGATTCTGGGCAGAGTGGATTATCAGAGGCCCTTTGGTCCCATCCGCAGGTTGGGAAAGGAATGATAACCATCTCAAGATGACTGCCATGTGTGCACAACAAAAAAAGAAAGAAAAACACAGAAAGTGGCAGACACACCTTTTGGGGTGCCCTGTTTTCATTGGACAGGGCCTTACCTGAGACTGGTGTGATTGACATCTGTGTCCATGGCAACCCCGAGGGGTGATGTCATGAGATCATTATGTATGCAAGACTTGGAGTTTGTCAGGTCAAGTGAAGCGTGTGGCACACAGACTGCTTTTGATTAATAAATTACGCATTACAACTTAGGCAACGATTCATTAAGAGCCATTCTGCATGAGCTCATTCACAAATGACTTACAAGACAGCCACCGTGGAGAGAAAGGCCCACATCGCTTCCTCCGCGTCCGTGTGGCTCCGTGCGCGCTTGCGAAACGGCTCTCCGGGTCACAGCTTCACGTCTTTCCGGTTTGTTTAATCCGTTTGAATGCAGGGTCCGCGCATGTTCCCGCTGGCGCCGGTGGACTGCATCTTTTCACCGTCAACGGGCGGTAAGGGGTCAGCGGGGTGTGAGCGCACCGCTGCCGCCGACACGGATGGTTGCGGTGCGCGGTCGGTAACGGGCAGGAGGCGGGGCTAAGCTCCGGAGTCTGAGGGAACAGGTGAAGCGAAGTTCAAACGCGACCCACACCTATGCTCCGTTTCCGCTCATAAAAACTTTTCGACAGCCAGCAAAAGGTCCGTGCCCAGTTCGTTCCAAGCAGTCCAAACTTAACTTTTCCAACTGAAAATGTCCTTCCACAGATAAGGATTAAATCTCCGTTCATGAGAGTTCGTGTCACTGCTGATCCGCTACGGACGAAATGACGCGCCGCGGGAGGCAGAGCACCTGGACAGGGATGAAGCGATGAAGACGCGGCGGCGGCGAGCTAAACTCCGGGTACCGCGGAGCGTGCTCGGTCATGGCTGCTGCGCCGGAGAGACGGCGGCGCGGTCCAGGTCAGATGAAGGGGGGAAAGTGAAAGCAGAAGGAAAGCGGCACACGCTCCCAGCTCCCTGCACCTGATTTCCCGGACTCAATTCTGGAGTTCCAGCGCAACAGCAGCCAAAACACGGGCTGATGACATCACCTCCAAAATGTTTGAAGGGGGAAAGAATGCAATCTGAGCTTTTTATTTATTTTTTTAAAAAGAAGAAAGTTTGCAGCTCCCCCCAGAACAGCGCAAAAGTCTGCCCGACGAACGCGCTTCGATCTGTGAGGGAAAACGCGTCTTCTTTTGGCGCATTAAAGCAGGCGATCCGTGCACTGGAAGCAGCGTCCACTTAACCTGTGCCTCCTCCTCTTCCTCAGTCGCTTTCATTCACAAATTCACGTAAAATGTTGGATAGAAAACTAACAAAGCTGGAAAGCGTTTGCGCGGCTTGTTTCCTCTCCGCTCGTTTGTCTTCTGAAGCTCCACGGCAGAGCGCAGAAATCACTCCAAGAAAAAAAAAAAAAAAAAAACAGAACAAGATTTCAGATCAATCCACCCTCCCTCCCCCAGCCCCCCTTCTCTCTCCCTCGCTCCCTCTCCTTTTACTTTCCCCCTCACACACACACACACTTATTGGATCCAAACGAGATTACTCAGCCTCTGTGTGATGCCGCCCGACTACAGCGAAAACACTCGCCAATGTCACCGTGCGCAACAAAGGAGCGCGCACACGCGTCAGCGGTCCCACCGGGACGCATCGCGCTCCTGACTAAAGCCCAGGCCGGGTCCCACACTTTCAGAGGGTAAAAATCTGCCAAATCCCCCACCTCGCGTAAACCGGGACCAGCACAACATCAGCCAGAGCGCTTTACGGGGCTTCCAGAAGTTTAGTGCTTTTGATGCATTTTGAGGCTTCGTTTCATGACTGTAAAACTCAAGAGGGCAGAGTGAAGAGAGACGGTTCGTTTGAAAGCGAGAGGGAGGTATGAAAGCTCACGGTCCGATCCAAAAGGAACATTTCTCAGCACCGCGACAGAACCGCAGACGGTCAGCCAAGCCAACACTCACCCACCCTCCCCGAACCCCCTCCACTCGTCTCTCTCTCTTTCTCACTCACACACACTTACTTTTTACTTAGCTATCTAAATGAGGACATACCATAGACATCTGTTGTTTTTATATAAACCTAAAGCAACTGACCAAACCCTACCTTTCCGCCTGACTGGCTGAAAACCTCTTCAAATCCAGCGAACAGATCCGCTTGATCATGCTCAGGCTGTTTTTATAAGCAGGTACCCAATTAAAACCATATTTAGAACTCGTTTGTCTAATTCAGGATGTCTTTTAACATTTTTTAAGCTCAAAGTATAAGTATAACCCCATGCACACACTCAAACACATCACAGCCGTGAATGTGTGTGTGTGTGTGTGTGTGTGTGTGTGTGTGTGTGTGTGTGTGTGTGTGTGAGCTGGGAGACAGTTATTAATAGTGGGACACGAGGGTCAGTATTTAGTCAGTGATTTGGACTTGCAGGTCATCCCTTTGGTCCCCTCCACCCATTGTAACACACACTCACATCGACTTTCTCCTCTAAACGCGTTCATGTTTGCTTCTTGTTCAACCTCTCCCACCTCGTGAAGTATGTGCCATTGGAAAGAAAGTTGTTTTTCAGAGGAAGAGAGAGAAAGGAGGGACGGAGAGGAGGAAAGAAGAGTCAGATAAGAACAATTATTAATCCACCTGACATTTTAGAGACCGTTTCCCTCCGGTCTTCCCAACGTCCGTCACCTCCAACATCCAGTTTCCGATGGTGTTTTGTGCTATGCTTCCACTAGAGGGCATCTGTAAGATCTCTGCCCTCGTTCACTCGTAGGATAACATCAGGTAGCCTATCCAAGTGCAACAATTAGGCTGCGTTCTCAATAAAATAAAATAATTGTGCGTGATATGCATACTGTGCATATTATGTAAGTCTGACGTTATGTGCATACAATGGAACTTATTTATTAAATATGTTATATTAAAATAAAATATTAAATATCTCTTAATTGTATATCAAAATATTGCAATTTATTAAATATTTGTTTTGTATTTTTTCCTTATGTATATCTTCAGACTCAGGTGAGACTGTAAAATCAACAAAGTTTTTTTTTTTTCTTCTAACAGAGTTCCCACAATTATGGAAATATTAAGGAAATTTAAAATCATGCTTTCCAGGCCATGGAAATGAATCTTGAACGTCATGGAAATTTCTATAATAAACGCACGCTGTGCACTAATTACGCTCAAAAATATTTCATCGTGTAGATGTTTTTCTTGTATCAAGTGAATCTTGCTCGTGAGCCATAGTGATGTCTGATTTGTGTGCGAATTGTTCTTTTCGAGTTGCTTCTTTTCAATGAATTAGTCAAACTAATTCACAAATTGCTCTGAATGATAAATTGGTAAATCCTCATCCAGTAATCACAAACGACTAGAAAGGTCATGAAAAAGTCACAGAAATTCATTGGTCAAAAAGTATGAGAACCCAGTGTATAACTCTTGGATTTTTTTGGCTTTGTTGCTCTGAATGTTAAGGGTGATTTGTGGGGATTGTTTTTCTTTTTGTCCTGTCCCTTTAATTCATTCTCTCGTCTTTCCCCCTCTCTTTCTTTCAGTCCCTGCTCGCTGCTTGTAGCGGCAGTATTGATTGCCCATGTCTTTGCTTTTGCAGCTTTGGGCTATTGATCTTTGGCTGAGGCTCTGCACATACACACACTCGTATTGTCTCTGTTTGAGATGGCTTGCTTTGAGATGGTACGAGAGGAAGAGCTGTGGGTTAATGAGTCTGTCTTGGCAATGTGTTTGGCTGTGAGTTTTGCTGTGTTTAATACCTCCATTCTGTTCTACAATTAACATCAATCACTGCAGCTCAATACAGTCTGAGTCAGACAAAGACTCAAGACCAGCTGTGTGTGTGCGCACATGTGGGCTCTTGGCTTCACTACCTGCACACAGAGTCACTGCAACACAAAATTCACACTGATATTAATGTGTCAAGCATATTGCAGATTCATATTGCAAATTTAGGCCCAATGTCACCAAACAGAATTGAAAAAACAGTGACTGTTTTCAGTCTGGTTTCCAGAACAGTCCCCCATCTGCCATTAGTCAGCAAAACAATAGTCCCGCCCCAAACATCCACCACTGGTCAATATGAGCGTCAACAACACAGATATTCCTGTCCCAAACATCCACCATAAATTGAGTCAATTTATAGATTTTGATGTCAGCGACTATAACAATCTATATGATCTATACACTCTTAAAATTGGTTCCAAAAGGGTGTTTTTGCAGTGATGCCATAGAAGAACCAGTTCTTTCAGTGAGCAGTTCCTAAAAGAACCAATTTGAAGAACATTTAAAAAATATAAAGAACCTTTTCTGCATTTAAAAAGGTTCCATGGATGTTCTAGGTTCTTCATAGAACCATTGATGCCAATAAAGAACCTTTATTTTTAAGAATGTAGGTTTTCTACAGTTCAGAAAGAGGATTCTTATTGCATCGCAACGGTGGCCTTATAGGTGTTTGTGCTTGCTTTTTTTTATCTTGTCATCTGCCAAGGTTTGCTTGTTTGGACATCTTGTCTAGTCTATTTGTATCTATTGTCCGATCCATAAATAAAATTTTCAAGAGTGATTTTTGCATATTAATGTGTATTTTAAGTATTTGTACTGTATCACATTTTAGTCAATTTTATATTGACTCAGTATTGGGAACCAATAATATTTTTAATTAGAAAGAAAGCAAGGAAGGGACTGTGTACAAGACACACTTTTAACTGTTAAAATTTTTTAAATCATATGAAATTTTTAACTTGATAAAGAACAAATAGTTCGAGTTTTTTTTTTGTTTTTGCAACTCGGCAAATGAAAAGTAAACTGTTAATGCAAAGACACAATTTTGCACTGGACAACGCAAATGATGCAAATTGGGTGGCGGGATTGCGGGATTGCGTGAATATAAATATAAAGCAATATACGCTTCAATCACGTGTTCCGCGCAAATTGACAAATTTCAACTCGAGTGGAAAATTTTAATTTGTGTAAATTTTAGTAATGTGACACATCCGGTTGCACCTGTAGCATTACTTGTGGGATGTTTTCATGTCACTTGCACAAATAAAATCATCACATAATTCTTTTTTCTATTTTCTGATACAGCCGGACGTGTCACATTGAACTTGTCAATAATTCTTGTCAACAATATTTCATGCCAATTTTCCGCTCAAGCTGAAAATTTTAAACATGCACAGAAGACACGGTATTGTGCGCTCGCAGCAATCACTCAGCTCACCATTCGCGTTCCCTATGGCGAATTTGCTTCTCTTCGCTTTTTTGCATTGACTTTGCAATCTACTCACACAAATAATTTTGTTTGCTTTTTTGGTGCGCACACACTATAATCTAGAGCGATAATTTGAATATTCACTTCGCTTTTGGTGCAAACACCATTACACTGCAAGGTTATGGTTTTACACTTTAATTCTTTGTGCCTAATCTATTCGAAAAGGGCGAAGAATTAAAAAAAATAAATCAGACTCCTCAAAGAGCAGGTCATATGGGTTTTCGAAAAATCTTTTTTGCAGTTTGTAACATAGCCATTCTTCAACGTAAACAGTCTGCAAAGTTGTTAATCGAAAAAGTCTGTGATAAAGATATCGCCTCTCTAAAGAAAGAGTGTACTCTGAACCACCTTAATGAGTCATATTTTCGAATTTTCTGCCTGTTACCGATATACATCAGGTAACATTAGCACAATCCCCACCTGCCTGCAAAATACAAACACTGACCTGTCCACAAACATTTCCGCTAGTAGTGTGTTTACATCATGTCGAGAAGACGCTGAGTTCTGTGCTGTGAAAGCAAGCTTTTGTTTTCATTGCAGATAGATGATCATTTGAAGAATCAGTGGTAAATATTAATATTTTCATGATACCACAGCAACAATTCGTACGATTCGTACCACATTCAAAGTGTAAAATTACCACTAAGAAACGTCCTGATTAAGTCGTGCTTGTGATGGAGTTTCCGGTTAAACGGCTGCATCAGTATCATCCTCGGACGCAAACTTGAATTGATAAGGTAATATCAATGTCCTTTTTTTAACTTTACAGCATCTTTGTTTACAAGTAACCCTCTGTTAATTATGATAATGGGCGTTTCGTTTCCAACACACAATGTATACGGAAAGACCAATCACAACTTGGCCAGCTGACCAATCAAAGCAGAGTAGGCTAATGTAAAGGAGGCGTTTACTGATCTTGAGCTCAGAAATGCTTTGAACGAATCGTTTTGAAATCACTGAGGAATGACTCTAATATTAAAATGAGGAAATTACAATGTTTTTTTTTTTTTTTTTTTTTTTTTTTTACCTTAGATGCATTTAAACCTGTTGTAGGGGACTCTTAACACAATATTAGAACACTTTAAAATACCATATGACCTGCTCTTTAAGATCCACATTGTCACTGTGGACTTTGCAAATGACTCTTGTTCCCTCACATTATGTTTTTATATGTATATTATTATTATTATTTTTTAGATGTATTGTATTCAGATAGCGTTTAGTGGACAGTCTTACAGGTGAAATGGGTGAATCTGAAAAGCCTGACTAATTAAAAACATCCCTATGTTGTAAAACTAAACCTGTGTTCTCTCTTGTGTTTTCAAACAGGAGAAACGTCTCAGTTTGATCGCACCTTCACGGTCTGGATCGTAAGATTTTCACAGGACGGGATGATGATCATCGTGGGTCTGGTCTGGAAATAACAGTCCCTCTGTGGTGAGGTTAGTCCGCAGGTTACCAGTAAAGAGCTTTTTAAACCACACAAGGAAACCGCACGTGTCTTTTTAAAGATCTGTGGTTGATAGATTTGTAACCAGATTGGACAAATCTACGCTTCCATTAATGCAAAGTGGTTACAAACCTTCTGGTCTCTCGGTTAACCTGTCTGACCTAAGCTAAACTGGATTAAGATCTGTGGCCACACAGTTGTGGTTTTTGGGGGGTTGTAGTATTGTACCGTTCCAGAGCAGCGCTGCGATTGTAGTCCGCGGTCTCATGTTTCTCATTAGGGCCGCACTTGATAGAAAGGCTGTTGAACTAGCGCGTCACATCTCATCATAAAGTCGTTATCTGCAATGAAACCCCTTTTATCAGTGACTCACTAAATCTAAACCGTTCCCCAATGTGTAAATGTATGAGACACATTATTGAGTGTCTTTGATGACGGGCCCTGGCGAAACCGTCAAGTGCCGCAGAGCTGCGGAATTTGCGCGGCGCTTTGAAATGAGAACCTGTTAGCCACTTGTACCGCAAGCGAGGACAGCTGCGAGGGGAACGGGTCAGGAATTAATTACAGAAAGACGTGTGTGTGTGTGTGATATTACCGTGAGGAGATGAAGGAGAGCGGGGCGAGCGAGCAAGAATAAGAGATGAAATATTGTTTTTATTAGCGACGATGTAGGTGGCGGGGTGCCGACTCTTGTGCTCGGAGATCAATCCGCGCTTCGCTTCGTGTTTGGAATCCATCACGGCTGTCTTGGTGATGAGGGATAACTTTACTTTTCTCGCTGCGGTGCAGTTCTTGTAAAAAGAGTGCGAAATGTTCAATGTGATCACTTCAACACGACACCGGTGACATGGAGCAGCATAAGCTCTTCTCAAGTGCTGAAAAAGCATTTGAGATCAACACTCGCCAATGGTCTTTCACTCACTGTTATAGTCAATACTGTATATTTATAGATATAAGAATAGGTCTTTGATAATGTGCCAACAAATCACATAAAGCTGACGTTTGTGATTGTTCTCAACTTCATTTGCAGAAACAGCTGTAAAGCATTTGGCAGTTGATTTCACAGAAGTGTCACTGATTTCACAACATCGCTCTGTTTGTTTGAGCAGCCAGAACTAATGGTGTTAGTTTGGGGCGGGTATCGCTGTTTGCCAATGGGGAAAGGTGGAAGTGTTAGGGAAACCTGTTTGAAAACCATAATTTTTGTAGTTTTTTTTTTTTTTTTTTTTTTTGGTTACATGAAATTACATGCATCAGCAATAAAGTCATAGCATGTTTCTGGTCATGGTAACATTACTGGAATGTATATTTTGGATGTTTTTCTTTCATTAAAATGTGATAACTTTTTATATAAGCAGCATTCCTTTTCAGTTAACTTTTGTCACTCTTATTTTTCTACCACCTGTCATACAAGAGGCTTTTGCACCGGAGGAACCCTTTTTATAGTTCTTAGAACTATTGGCGAAATAACCGCTTTTTGGTGAGTTCATGCCGCAGAAACTAGGAACAGGTTTAGTTCTAGGAAGTCCATTTGGGGAACTAAAGGCTTTTGCAACGTGCAACTCTAGGAACTAGCCAGCATGGTGATTCCTAGAGAACCAGTTTCCCCCTGGAGCCTTTTTCTTAGTTGCATTCACGCCGGAATGGAGCAGGAACTCTGAAGCAGATGACAGCAACATCTTTATTCACTGCATTTACAAACGTCAACAATAAGTGAATGGAGGACACTAGTGATCGGAGCTGTTGTGTGTCGCACAATAAACGTAAACGCACAATTTGCGCAATTGAAAGAGCATGATAATCTGAATCTCTTATGACAACTTGCAGTGTTACATATCATCAAGGCTGAGAAATAAACTCAACGCTGCAAACAATATAGGTAAATGCCATTATCAGTGTTTTCCATGTTTGTGGAGTAAATATTTTTACACGGCTTTTTAAAAATGCCCGGGTAGTTAGTGTTTCGTATGCACTTGCCCATAATCGTACACTCATGTCACTGGTAATTCCTATTAAGCTCTTTTAGACTCTACTCTGAAGTAGGAGCTAATTGAGTTCCCCCAAACAGAGTTCCTAGAACTAAAACCGTTCTAGTTCCTGTGTTGCGAACACGCCAAAAAGTGGGAACTTCTGCCAATAGTTCTAGTAACTATGAAAAGGTTCCTCCGGCGTGAAAGCCCCTATAGAGACACTTTTTAAGTCAAGTCTCATTTAAATATCTTTTGTGAGTAGACCTTCTACTGCGGAAAACAGAGAAGATCTCAATTATGTCATAACTTGTGCTCACATTTGCCAAAATACCAATGTGTGGAATCAAAAGTAGGGCTGGAAATTGATTCCAAAAAGAATCAAGAGTTGATTCCGAGGCATTAGGAATTGAAGGTCAATTCTAGAGTTTGTAATCGATCCCATCAAGGGTAATCGACTCCTCATTCAGAGCCGTTTTCGGTTCAACAAAGCTTATCTATGGATGGCTCTCAAGTGGAAGGCTGCATCCCAAGAAGGCTGCATATCTTGGCTGCTAACTCATCAAATGTTGCTGAATGTTGATTAATTTAAATAAACGGAGTGAAAATGAACTGGTACTGAGTTTGAGGATATAGCCTTCTGTTTGAGAAGTGCCTATTAATTTGCCTCTTGCTCGGCAAAAGAGATTAGAAGTCTGATTCGTTTCCACGAAAAGGTTTGTTCGGATAGATCGCTTTAATAAACCTGTTCAAAAATCAATTCAGAGGTTATTTTACGGTGGAACAGGCTCATTTTGTCCATAGTTTTGAGTTCTGCATGACAGAATAGATCATGATGTGATGGGTCTTAATCTTATTTCCATCTTAAATAAATGCATTTTTTTTTTTAACCTTTCTATGAATGATAATTCTGAAAGAAAATACAGAGAGCACAGATCAGTGGCCTAGAGCGCATCTGACTGACAGATAAACCACAAGCTCTTATATTAATGTTGTTGTTAATGTTCTGGTTATTTTGTTTCTGTGTATAGTTTGCTAATTTGTGCAAAGCATACCGTCAAGTAAACATCATTCAGCTGAACTGTGCACATGTATTTTAGACACTACGTGTCTTGTTTTATTCTTGTCCACTGCTGAGCTGTGGGCTATGACTAATTTTATGGGCAATGCAGACAAAATTACAATTTAAAATCAGTCAGAGCTACAGAAATGTATCTTTTTTTTTTTTTTTTTTTTTTTTTTTTTTACAAATGAAGCTTCTAGGACCTTCATATCCTGCAGTCATTCCGAGATTAGGTTCCTCCAATCGAAAAAGAATTGAATACAACAGTGAGGAATCGATTCTTGAAATTGAATCCCATCGTTTCCAGAACCAGGAATCGGAATCAATTTCAGAAAAATTTAACTTTTTCACTCACCAGCCAATTTGGCTACAAAATTTTTAAGTTACCAGCCATTCAGAACTTTTATTGTGGCTGTCCACACTGGATGTGACAAAGCTTTATGTCAGTATGTCATAAATAGAATGAGGCATCAGTTTATTGCCAGGGATTTGTTGACAGTATAATGAGTTTTATTGTATTTTGTCATGCTGTGTCAATGTATTTGTGTCTGATGTAGACACGTGAGTCTTCAGTTGTTTTTTGACTCTTCGTTACTGCCTCAATGCAAGGAAAACTGCGCACCCGCCGTTATTTGTTGGGTATGTTCAAGTTTTTAATATATCATAATGACTCACAAGTTCAGTATTTGCGCTAAATCTGCACGGATTTGGATTAAATAAACTTGCCCAAGAAATTAATGAGTGAACATAATTTACAAAAAGTAACCCGCCAAAATGTCTAGTAATTTGACAACATTACCCGCCACTGCTGATTTTTACCTGCATTTGGTGAGTTGGCAGGTGTTAATTTTTTAAACTTTATGTATGTCTCATTTGTGACTGTTTACATTTTTCCCAAGGAATGTTAGGAGAAACATATTGTTGAAGCCTCCTGAGCTACAAAAGAGCAACTTTTTAGCAATAACACATTTTTTAAGCTATCACCGCTATAAACATGTATAACATGATGTGTATTTGGGTTAAATGAGGCAAATGGAGATCAACTGGTTAACTCGAACAACAACCTGTCTGTAGCATGTTTGGTCATCGGTGTGAACCTGACAGTCACCTGTCATATACAGACACTTCTCATGAAGTCAAGCTAAATATGTATTGAAGAACATCTAGGTCACTTGGAAATATGTCACTTTATAAAAGGCAAATGGGTGGAAACACCAATTTACACCTCTTGTTTCTCTTCGCAAGTAAAACGAAGACTTTGGATTAAGAATTATGCTTCCTACTGTGAAAAAGAGACAAGATTTCAATAATGTCACACACTGTGCTCAGATTTGCCAAGATACCAATCAAAAAGTTTGCAATCAAAAGTTAAAGATCTCTAACATTTCTCATGAAGTGATCCATGCTCCTCCAAATTAATTGTTCAGCTCTACACCCTTACTGGACGACAGCTAGTGACCCATTTGTTTTATTTCTCCCAAAGAACTTTTAGACGTCTGACATCTAAGTTGTTGATACTTTAAGTCTCCCGAGCCAAGAAAGAGCAACTTTTGAGCCGTGGCACCTTTCTTTGTATACACGTACAGTACAGTGTGTGTTTGGGCTGAAGAAGGCAAATTCAGATCAACTGGTTTAACATGACCAACGATCCAATCTGTAGCATGTTTGATGTCAGACTTTTTATGAAGTCAACCCATGACCTAAATATGTATTAAAGGGGTCATATGATGTTGCTAAAAAGAGCATTATTTTGTGTATTTGGTGTAATGTAATGTGTTTATGTGGTTTGAGGTTCAAAAAACAAATTATTTACCACATACTTCACATTATTGTTGCTCTTCTCTGCCCCCTGACTTTAATAGTCTTCAAACGCAATTTAAAGAAACGGAAAAATTCTTTAAAAATGAAACCGTACTTACAGGCCATTAGTCAGAAGTGCAGACTGTCCTTTCAATTTTGGAATTGCCCCACTTTATAGCCTTAACCCTTTGTGCACAGCTGGCATTGTAAGCTGCTCTCCTAGGTTTAGTAAACAGTCCTTTGTGAAATGCGCAGCACCCACTCAAATATTTGCGTTGTACTGTTCCGGAACAGTGTTGTAAATATAACTTAACCACTGATTTCTAGTTGTGTCCTCATTTGGAAGGCTAAACAAAGTACTTTCGCTTTCACAATGAAACACACTGCATCTCCACTATGGCTGCTGCAATAATACTACAGCCAGAAAAAGTTACGCCTTCTTTATTTCTATATACATATGGGGGGTGTTATGCAAATCTACCCACGCCATGACGTGGACATGTGGGGGCGTGTTTAAATGAGCCATTTTAGGAAGCCGTGGCTGAGTCTTAACTTTTATAATAAATATCTCTGGTTTTGAGACTTATCTATGCACAAACAGCTTGTAACACTCCAAAGACAAAGGAAAACAAGAAACCACATCATATGACCCCTTTAAAGAATATCTAAATCATCTGGAAATATGTCACATTTTGGAAGCCAAATGGGTTGAAAGCACCAATGTCTGCCTCTTTCTCATTTTGAGTAAAATGAAGACTTTTGATTAAGATTCATGCTTTCTATAATGTCGCAATTTGTGCTCAAACTTGCCAAGATACCAAAGTCTGCAATGTAAAGTTTGAAATCTCAATCTGAACTCCAACATTTCTCATCAAATGATCCATGCTCTTCCAAATTAATCATCCATACTGGATGACAACTAATGACCCATTTGTGTCTTGTTTCTATTTCTCCCAAGGAATTTTAGTACATCTGACATCTAAGTTGTTGATACTTTAAGTATCCTGAGCCAAGAAAGAGCCAACTTTGAGCAGTAGCACCTTTCTTTGTATACATGCACAGTACAGTGTGTGTTTGGGCCGAAGGAGGCAAATGCAGATCAACTGGTATAATGTGACCAACGACCCATTCGGCAAAGCCTTTAGACGTTGGTGCGAATCTGACAGCAGCAGTGTGTCCTCGCAGGTAGTGGCTTACTTGTGCTGCCAGGCCCAATGAATGTCAGCTATGAGTTTAATTCACAAAGCTCCGTTAGCAAGTGCAAACGTCTTTTCGCTGCAAATACCAGCAACTGGAGTAAATTTATTCCTGAAGTTCCTGGCGCTGAGAGCCAACATTCCCCAGCAAACACAAGAGTTCTAATGTTTGCCGTTGGCTTTAGAAAATGGGGTGACAAGCCAAATGAACTTGTCTAAATGGAGGAGAACACAGCGAACGCTGCCAACAATTACTAACAGGTATGGCACTGCGGCCCAGGAGTGCGGCGGTTGTTGGTGTTTGTTGGAGGGATTTTGGGGTCAGTACGCAGGGGGCTGCAAGGCCCAGATCCTGGAATTCGTTCTCTTCCACTCGCAGGGAAAGCACAGGCGGAGATGGTTAACAGGTAATTGTATAATTAGCAGCAGGTATTGTTTTTGAATGGCTGACTGACTCTGACATGTGTCCGCCGACAGAAACAGCAAACTTACATCATCGTCTTGCCCTGCCACAGCTGAAATGGAAGCATTTGTCCTATGCTGGAACGGAGAAACTCATGTTTCGTGCAATTGCTTCTTTCCCGTCGATGCATTCGGGAGGGAGATCATATCCTGGAAATCGTACGCACCATCTGAGGCCTCAAAATTTTATCTAGTTTTTAAGCTTTCTACATTTCATTGGTAACATTTGGGGTGGGATCAAGGAATGACACAAGCAGGCCATAGCATCCATTGTGATACTTTGTCTGAAAGAATCATTATATTTTCAGGATTTTGATCTGCTTAATTGTGGTTTAGAGGTAACTTTTGATGAGAGTCGGTTTGCATAAGATATTAATTCCAGGTGCAAAAGGGGACTGTTTTCTCTGCTCTATGCTCTAAATCTATCAGAAGTTTGCAAAACGGCTGACAGCACCTTTCAGAGCAAGCAGAAACCGAATGCATCGGTAATGAACTGAACAAATGAGCAAGCGGTAATCCTACCATAACGACCAGCCACTTACCTGCCTGTCAGCAAATCAATTACGTCACCTAATTAAGAGCCAAGCTAAAAAGATTTATAACATGTTCTTTCACACTTTTCAGATCGTTCCAATGCCAGTGGACCAGGAGCGGACGGCGTCTCCTCTGCATGACCCCGAGTGTGAGTTGGAAATGTGTTTGTGTGTGTGTGTATTGTCAACATGTTCCAGAATGTCCTGACATATGCTCTGTGTGTTTATTATGAGACGGATGCATGTGTGTGTGGATTGTGATGGCATGTGTTGCAGGTGTGTGTGTGTGTGTGTGTGTGTGTGTGTGTGTGTGTGTGTAAGGTGTATGGTATGATTGTGTATATTTGGAATATGAGGTCAGGTTTTCAGGCTGTGCTGATGGCGAGAGCAGATGTGGTTTGTGTTGGATTCTGATTTTCTGGATGTCGTTTTTTTCTCTTCCTCACCTTTTTTCGCTTCCCTCTTCGTCTTTCAGGTTATAACCTTATTCCTCCTTTTTTCACCTCGTTTTTTCCCTCTCCTCTCCATCATTTTGCTGCTTTGCAGAGGAGGAACTGTACTGTTTATGAAAGCCTTTAATGTGCTGTGTAATTACTCTTGGCTGCGGCTTCCTTCATTAGTCATGTCAATAAAGAACCTTATAATCACCAGGGAGAATGAGACTAGAAACAAACTTACAGACATGACGCTTGACCAATGCGTTGCAGGCGTGAGGCGCTTAACGTGTTACAAACCTCAGTACTCAAGGGGCTGATAGAGTTTCTATCAGATGTTTGTAATTAAACCAGATGTGCGGTTATTCAGGTAGCTAAGAAGTCAAGAGTGGAAATAAGTTCGAAAACTGTGGTAGAAATTCCCCTACGCATCTGCCTTAAGTCAACTTGGGGTGTCTCTGGTGGCACTTACAAATTTATACTTTTTAGCTACACCCTGTTGAGTCAGATGATGTCTCATCTCTTTTCAACACTATTGCTTGAGACTATGATCTTTAGTGTTCCACTAACCTGCTGCACAGCAGTAACCAGACAGACTCCAGAAAATGCTTTTAATCACAGCCGGGAAGACTTCATATCAATCACAGAGAATCCTCTTGACAAAAAGAAGACAACGGTTTATATAGCATAGGTGCGTGGCAAAGATGACTCATTGCATAATTTTTCTCTAATATAATTGGCTCTTCATATTTGCAATTCAGCAACCGCCCCGTCACGGGAAAAGCAAATTTGATTTTAGCTTACTTCAGCTTCTTATTCAAGTCACAGGTTGTTATGGTTATTATATACAGACAGATGTCTAGCCGCCTTGTCCATATGCATCCATTATTGCAACACACAAACTAACTTTGGCTAAAGTGTTGGTACATTTTGTTCTCGAAAGCATGCAAATGTTCGTTATGATTAATTAACAAAACTGTTTACTCTAAGTCTACTACAGCACCCCATGTTGAGTATTGTGTTCAGACACATTTCGGGATGCAATGACATTTGAAACTGATTTTACGTAGCTAGATCTTTTGCACTTGATTATGTTTCGAGTAAGACTTTTCCATTACTTCAGTCTTAAGTGTCACATGATTATGATGATGAAATCATTATAAGATACTGATTATATAATATATATAAAATAGGCTAATTATGTAGTTATGCTGCGCTGCTTTATATTTTTTCAGTTTTTCAGTATTCTTTGAAATTAAAAAAGAAAAATATTTATTTGAAATATAAATCTTTTGTAACAGTTAATGAGCATGTCCGTTTACATTTTCATTTCCTACTTATAAATTAGTTTGACATTTAATTTAATGGTAAATTTATGCTGATTTAAGTGAAATAAACATAGTGCTATATTTACAGTTTAGGTCGAAAGTTTACATACACCTTGCAGAATCTGCAAAATGTTAATTATTTTACCAAATTAAGAGAGATCATACAAAATGCATGTTATTTTTGATTTAGTACTGAGCTGATATTTCACATAAAAGATGTTGACATGCAGTCCACAAAAGAAAATAATAGTTTATTAATTGTTAATTTATAAAAATTACCCCATTCAAAAGTTTACATACAGTACAGACAAAAAGTTTGGACACACCTTCTCATTCAAAGAGTTTTCTTTATTACTATGACTATGAAAATTGTAGATTCATACTGAAGGCATCAAAACTATGAATTAACACATGTGGAATTATATTTAATTCTATAAAATATTTAATTATATATATATACTATATATATATACTATATATACTTCTGCACAACACAACTGATGGTCCCAACCCCAATTATAAGGCAAGAAATCCCACTTATTAAACCTGACAGGGCACACCTGTGTAGTGAAAACCATTTCATGTGACTACCTCTTGAAGCTCATCAAGAGAATGCCAAGAGTGTGCAAAGCAGTAATCAAAGCAAAAGGTGGCTACTTTGAAGAACCTAGAATATGACATATTTTCAGTTGTTTCACACTTTTTTGTTATGTATATAATTCCACATGTGTTAATTCATAGTTTTGATGCCTTCAGTGTGAATCTACAATTTTCATAGTCATGAAAATAAAGAAAACTTTGGTTCAAAGGTGTGTCCAAGGTGTGTCCAAACTTTTGGTCTGTACTGTACATTTGATTCTGAATACTTTGCTGTGACCTGAATGATCCACAACTGTGTTTTTTTTTTTAGTGATTTAATGAGTTAATGAGTCCCTTGTTTGTCCTGAATTGTTAAACTGTCCGCTGTTCTTCAGAAAAATCCTTCAGGTCACACAAATTCTTTGTTTTTTCAGCATTTTGTGTATTTGAACCCTTTCCAACAATAACTGTATGATTTTGAGATCCATCTTTTTACACGGAAGACAAGATTTTGTTGGACCAGAAGGATTTTTCTGAGGTACAGCAGGCAGTTTAACTGTTTGAGACAAACAAGGGACTCATTAACAAATATCAAATTAAAAAACAGTGGTGGACCATTCAGGTAACAACACAGTATTAGGAATCAAGTGTATGTAAACTTTTGAACGGGTATTTTTTATAAATTCAACTATTATTAATACAATTTTATGTGAAATGTCTTCTTCAGGTCAGTACTACATAAAAAAAAACATGCATTTTGTATGATTTCTCTTATTTTGGTAAAATAATTAACATTTTGAAGATTCTGCAAAATGTATGTAAACTTTTGACTATATATATACAGTTCTCACTTTGGAGACATCCTTATTTGAAAAAGAAAAATTTAAATAAATCAAAGTTTTGTTTGTAAAAATGCAAACAGTTTTCTGTTAGTGTATGATTAAGGTTGGTATACAGAAGTCTATGGAATGTCGCCCTTTAGACTAAGTAAACATGTATGTGTGTGCGTTTGAGCATGCGTGTGTGTTGACACGTGCCCTTTCACTGGCTCTTCCACAATCACTTCCCACTCCACAGATTATAGGGGCTTTACCGTAGAACTCTTTCAGTCTGTCTTTCTGCTCGCTGACGGCCGGACGCAATTCTCTACCGTCAACACAGCTGGGATCTAAAGTACTGAACGATGCTTGTCGAGGCTCTAAAATTGGATCAAGCAGAATTCTCTGTGTGTTGTTTTAAACGTGTTCCTAATCCCACTCGTAACCCTGTTCTTTAGACGTGTCTCCACACTCCACCCCGTGACCTATGAATCTTTACCCCTGCCCCCAGAGATCCGAGAGCTCTAGTTTGTCCAACAAATACTACAACAAATTAAGCAGCATTAGAATAGCCGGGCGTGAAGCCTGATGTCCGTCTGCGTTTCATTAGCATGGCTCTCTAACGCGTTCCATCTGGAGGGGCTGCTGTGAGCTCCCTCTTGCCCCGTGCGGTGTGGCCCGGCCTGGGTCATGATGCCCTCGGACCCCCCGGCAGCACACGGCCCTTTGTCAACTCTAATTTCACATGAACTCAATATCAAGTACTTCCAAGGCCAATATTTCTGATACCAGTACAAAAAAATTGAATTAAATGAAAATTTCTTTGTAATACAGTGAGGGGAAATTTTTTTTTGACCCCCTGATTTTGTACGTTTGCCCACTGACAAAGAAATGATCGGTCTATAAATTTAATGGTAGGTTTATTTGAACAGTGAGAGACAGAATAACAACAAAACCATCCAGAAAAATGCATTTCAAAAAAGTTATAAATTGATTTGCTTTTTAATGAGTGAAATAAATATTCGACCTCTTCGCAAAACATCACTTAGTACTTGATGGCCAAACCCTTGTTGGCAGTCACAGAGATCAGACGTTTCTTGTAGTTGGCCACCAGGTTTGCACACATCTCAGGAAAGATTTGCAGATCCTCTTCAAGTCATTAAGGTTTCAAGGCTGACGTTTGGCAACTCGACCCTTCAACTCCCTCAACAGATTTACTATTGGATTGAGGTCTGGAGACTGCTAGGCCACTCCAGGACCTTAATGTGCTTCTTCTTGAGCCACTCCTTTGTTGCCTTGGCCGTGTGTTTTGGGTCATTGTCATGCTGGAAAACCCATCCATGATCCATTTTCAATGCCCTGAGGGAAGGAGGTTCTCACTCAAGATTTGACACTACATGGCCCTGTCCATCGTCCCTTTGATGCGGTGCAGTTGTCCTGTCCCCTATAATGTTTCCACCTCCATGTTTGACGGTGGGGATGGCATTCTTAGGGTCATAGGCAGCATTCATCCTTCTCCAAACATGGCGAGTTGAGTTGCCACAGAGCTCGATTTTGACCATAGCACTTTCACCCAGTTCTCCTCTGAATCATTCAGTTGTTCATTGGCAAACTTAAGACAGGCCTGTACATGTGCTTTCTTGAGCAGGGGGACCTTACGGGCACTGCAGGATTTTAGTCCTTCATGGCGTAGTGACTATGGTCCCAGCTGCTTTGAGATCATTGACAAGATCCTCCCATGTAGTTCTGGGCTGATTCTTCACCGTTCTCATGATCAGTGAAAGTGAAGTGAAGGTGAGATCTTGCATGGAGCCCCAGACTGAGGGAGACTGACAGTTATTTTGTGTTTCTTCCATTTGTGAATAATTACTCCAACTGTTGTCACCTTATCACCAAGCTGCTTGGCGATGGTCTTGTAGCCCATTCCAGCCTTGTGTAGGTCTAAAAATCTTGTCCCTGACATCCTTGGACAGCTCTTTGGTCTTGGCCATAGTGGAGAGTTTGCAATCTGATTGATTGATTGCTTCTGTGGACAGGTGTCTTTTATACAGGTAACAAGTTGTGATTAGGAGCACTCCCTATAAAAGAGTTACAGTACCTATATAAAAGACACCTAGGAGCCAGAAATTGATGATAGCTGATTGATAGGGGATCAAATACTTATTTCACTCATTAAAATGTAAATCAATTTATAACTTTTTTGAAATGCTATTTATGCATTTTTGTTGTTATTCTGTCTCTCACTGTAACGCTACCATTAAAATGATAGACTGGTCATTTCTTGGTCAGTGGGCAAACGTACAAAATCAGCAGGGGATCAAATCATTTTTTTTTCCTCACTGTATTGATGTTCAAGATCAAAGTGATCAAAATGATTCTTGCAAATGTATCCATCTGTTTCTCTCTCACCACTCTCTTTTCCTCAGAAAGTAAAAAGAAATGGTGAGAAAAAACAAGTGTGAATCTGATGACACCTCCTCCATCACTCTCTCCTCTTTAGTGTCACTGATGGGGTTTTTCCACATACATACTCTTACCCACAAAGTTTGTCAAATTGTATTTAGAGTGAGTCGGGAATATATGCTGTGACAGCGATATGGAGGCCGACAGTCGTCTGGAATGTGGCAGAATTTTAGAAAGTGACAAAAAGGAACAGTGAGAGAATTCT
>NC_133376.1:11438459-11500096 GCF_049309525.1 Garra rufa
CACACGAATGCAGACTCCAGAAGATTTGTTTGCCAGGTCTAGTCTTAAAGCCAACCAGCACAAATTCTGAACCAGTGTCTCTGTTGCAGCCTAATAGAAGGTATGTGAGCAGTGTTTTGGTTGCATGAGGATCCTGTTGAATCCCGGATTAGAAGATGCACTTCTTTGCTGAAGTTAAAACAGCTGTTTTGCATTTGAAATAAACGTTAGCTTGATATATTGGTAAATTAGTTTTCTAGCAACTGAACCCAAATACTTAGACTGTTTGCAGAACAGATTACTAGTGTAGGTCATGTTCATCCTTCAAAGCATCTTCTTGCGTCCCAAATGTAATGGTCTTTTTTCAAATCTGTTCTTATTTGCTGTTATTGCCATAACTACTATAACAACATTCAAATACCTTTGACATAGTTCATCCAAAAAAGAAAATTTGCTTAAAATTGACCACATGAATCTGCATGTTTGTAATAAACAAATCCTTGGTGAAATAATTGGCAACGTTCACACAGCAGCAGAATATAGTTAGCAGTCCTGTTTTTGAGTCCTTAATAGGCAGGGGTGTAGCGTCTGGGTATGCAGGTGCATGTGGGCCCTGGCAAAGTGGGGGGTCGCCGAGTGGGAACTTTTAATTAAAGGCAGAATACGTTTTTTTGAGTAAAATATCCAAAAATCACTAAAACAGTGTATTTTGCTGACTTGTTGTACTTGCATTATGTTTTGAAGAATGTTTAAACCCAGAGAAATAAGCAATTTAACCAGTGTAATGAACCGTGTCATTGCGTCGCTTGCCAATGATGTCATACACCCTCAATTTTCCGGTTTTATTTTGTAGAAAACATGGAAACCCCAAAGACACTTTAATATGTTATGCATTTTATTAGACAGGTGACAAAGCACAGAGTATCATTATAACTACTAGTATGAAAAAATAGCCCTGCTTTCCCTAAAATATGCATGACTGGAAAGAAGCGGAAGCGGTCGATTGTGGCATAAGAAAAGCTCAGCTTCTTTCGAGCCTTGTATCACGCATGTCCATTATTAGCAATCGCTCCAGTGTCCTCGTTTCGCTTCCCACCCTGCTTCATACTACAGCCACCTCAGTAAGTCTTTAATACATTAGCTCATCTATGGACTTGATTTCCTGTCGGATTATATTGGCTGTGGGGATGAAGACAACAACTCCCATGATTCCACACTCTATCATGGCGTCATCAAACTATGTCTTTGGTTCTTTGTTTGTTTTGAATATGTGCCCTCTAGCATTGAAAACTTACATATTGTGACTTTAAAACAAGGAAATTAATTCTTAATTCAAGAATAAATATATATATATATATATACAGTCAAGCCCGAAATTATTCATACCCCTGGCAAATTCTGACTTAAAGTTACTTTTATTCAACCAGCAAGTTTTTTTTTTTCTTTTTTTTCTTTTTTTTTTGACCGGAAATGACACAGGCTTCTCCCAAAAGATAATAAGACGATGTACAAGAGGCATCATTGTGGAAAAAAATATTTCTCAGCTTTTATTTACATTTGAACATAAAGTGGTATGTCCAAAATTATTCATACCCTTTGCAAACTGTCACAGTCTATGGGAAAATCCAAAGTTCTATACCATTCCAAATAGTCCAAGCTGTTCTAAAGCATCCTAATTACCCTGATTCATTGGAAACAGCGGTTTTCTCAACTCAACAGGTGAAAAACAGAAGCTCTCTGCTGTTGGTTTGTGGACAGTCATGGCTAAGACAAAAAAAAGAGCTCACTGAGGACCTGCGGCTGCGCATTGTGGCTGCTCAGAAAAGGGCTATAAGACCATATCTAAATGTTTTGAAGTTCCAGTGTCTACAGTGTATTATTAGTATTATTATTTAATAATAAGTATTATTAAAAAATGCAAGATGTTCCACACTGTGAAAAACCTCATAGGACGTGGTCGGAAGCCAAAAGTGACACCTGTGCTGGCCAGGAGGATAGTGAGAGAGGTAAAAAAGAATCCTAGGATCACCACTAAGGCCATACTGCTGAATCTGGGCTCTGCTGGTGGCAACATCTCAAGGCAGACACTCCAACGGACACTGCA
The DNA here is from genome assembly GCF_049309525.1 of Garra rufa. Taxonomy (NCBI): domain Eukaryota; kingdom Metazoa; phylum Chordata; class Actinopteri; order Cypriniformes; family Cyprinidae; genus Garra; species Garra rufa. The sequence continues at coordinate 11,440,543 of NC_133376.1, forward strand.
CACCGCTGGGTTCCACGGACGCAGACCAAGGTGGACACCACTTCTCCAGATAAGACACACAAAAGCCCGCTTGGCCTTTGCAAATGCTCATCTGGACAAAGAAGAAGACTTCTGGTCTTCTGTTTTATGCTCAGATATAACAAAAATTGAATTGTTTGGCCACAATGGTGTAGCCTTCATTTGGCGTAAAAAAGGAGAAGCCTTCAACCCTAAGAACACCATCCCCACTGTCAAACATGGTGGTGGGAACCTAATGTTTCCGGGATGTTTTTCAGCCGGTGGACCAGGGAACGGCACCATGAAAAAGGAGCAATACATCAAAATTCTCAATAACAACATCAGGCAGTCTGCCGAGAAACTTGGCCTTGGGCACCAGTGGACATTTCAGCACGACAACGACCCAAAACACACAGCAAAAGTGGTGAAGAAATGGTTAGCAGACAAAAACATTAACGTTTTGCCAGAGTCCTGACTTAAATCCAACTGAGAATCTGTGGAGGGAGCTAAAGATCAGGGTGATGGCAAGGAGACCCTCTAACCTGAAAGAGTTGGAGCTCATCGCTAAAGATGAATGGGCAAAAATACCAGTGGAGACATGCAAAAAGCTAGTCAGCAATTATAGGAAGTGTTTGATTGCTGTAATAACCAAGAAAGGCTTTTCTATTGATTATTGAGAAGGGTATGAATAATTTTGAATATGCCACTTTTTGTTCAAATGTAAATAAAGGATGAGTAATAATTTTTTCCCACAATGATGCCTCTTGTACATTGTCTTATTATCTTCTGGGAGACGCCTGTGTCATTTCTAAAAAAAAAAAAAAAAAAAAAAAAAAAAAAACACTTGCTGGTTGAATAAAAGTAACTTTAAGTCAAAATTTGCCAGGGGTATGAATAATTTCGGGCTTGACTGTATATTTTTCTGCATGTGCTTCGTAATTTATTGAGTGCATTTGTTATATTGCTGCTCTAGAACTGCATATTTTTTTCACAACTCTCACATCTGACTTTAGCAACATCTCCACCTTTTTAAATTCTCTCTCGTTTTGATTCTCTTCTGTTATTGTAACTTCAGCGAAGTGCTCATTTTCAAAACTGAAGCTTATAAAAAATAATTTGCGGAGCACCACGGCAGAGAACAGACTATTGAAACTATCCATTATTTCCACTAAGAATACACATCAAACACCAGTGACATTGCAGATACAAGAATGCAATTAAAGTTAGTAGGTTTTTTTTTTCTTTTTGATTGTTTACTTGAAGTAGTTTAGTAAATGCAGCAGTTTTGTTGTCACCTTAATAACTAACTTACTAAATAAATACACATAAATAGATAAATACAGCTATAAATTACGAGATTAAAGTCATAATATTTTTTACAATAAATTCCGGCATCCAGTTACAGATAATTTACCCTTGTCATCCAAGATGACAGATTCACACCTGTACATTTTCAGTACTCGCACCCACATTCTCGGAAATCTTGTGCTGTGTGAAGGGAAACGGGCTGGACAAAAAGTTGTCTGACATCATACAGTGCAAGAGAGCCACTATGCTGCACAAACGCATGTCTATCGTGTGCTGCAGATTTTCACGTGTGGTTTTACGGTAATATACAGTGACGGACAAATGAGTTGTGTGTCATCTGAGGGGTTTTGGATCAGTCACTGTTCTTCTCCTCTGGAGCTGCTCCCATCAGTTTCGGGTTTTACGTGTGACTCAAATGCTCCATTCTAAACCAAGATTTGAGATTTGATGGGTGAACTCACGGCTTAATTAAACTCTTGTCTTGTCAAAAAGTGATAAGACTAATATTACTTTTTTCACTGTCGCTGTTACTGAACCAAATATGAGCTCCCTTTGCATTTTCAGTCCAGACGCTACTGTAAATCGCTGTGTGAACAGAATATTTTGTAAGTATGCGGTTGTCAATCCCAAAAAACTCACTGTGTTAACACAGCCAAATAAGGCTACTTCTACATTAATCCAGATACATTTGGAAAGTTTTAATTTTAAAACGTCCATCCAGCATTTTTCTAAACTTTCTCATCCTCACTGAAACGTCAGAAAACATTAAATTTGCTTTATTGCGCATGCATAAAGCCTCAAAAAAGCTAATTGAGATGATGCAGACATGATACATTTTAATGCAATTCTTCTGAGAGGATCATTATATTTAGGAAAACATCTCATCCTTCACAAGCTGCGCTTCAATTCCCTTTCAAATTGTGCAAATTGAAATTACGAATTAAAAAATACCCCTCATAGAAACTTGCAAAAAAGTTTTTACAGTCACATTCTACACGCAATTCTAAAAAAGAATATTTTACAAAACTGCAATGGAAATGACTTTTTCGTATTTACAGGTCATTTTGCGTACGGAAAAGTCACATGATCATTCTTTAGTGTGCTATAACCTCAAAAAACACCTTATATAATTAAAATTTAATACGTTAATAATAATATGTTCTTAAAATTATCTTAAGAAGTACTAAATACTTTTTAGTATATTAAGTATAAAATTAGTGTGTGAAAACAGAGTAAGTATTATTTAAGTGCATTATGGAAGTGCACATTTTTCCATTTGGGGTAGTTGCTGTTACACTGTCTTTGGTTATATGTTGATTACATTACTCGACCACCACTGAAGCACCTTCACTGCCATTTTCCATTTTTATAGAAATATATTATATATACTGCAGTTGGAAAATGTAAGCTACAGTTCTAAACAACAGGGTTACCAGGTCTGTATGACATAACTAGCCCAATGGCCAGTCAAGAACAACCCAAAATAGTGCACTGACCATATCCCAAATATCAAAACTTATGTACTTCATTTCCATATCTAAAATACACATTTTACAGTTGTGCACATTGATCAGAAACACAGCTCAAAGGCTTCCTATCAGTTGCATTCACAAAACCTAATATCCAGCATTGTTTTATCATAGGTAGAACGCAAAATATTTAAATACAGGCATTTTATTGAAATTTAATTTCTGCAGTATTTAAAACATTTAAATGACTGGGGGAATTCAACCCATGGCAACAGTTTAAAAGTAGACCAATTCCGTGAGGAAAAAAATGCGGACTTGGCAGCCCTGCATCCGACTCGAGCTGCTGGAGTTAATGTCATTGCACACATCAGTACGAAATTTTCGTCCGAGATTTTTGCACGTTATAAAAAATAAATACAGGTTATGTTAATCGAGTTTACACACTGCCTCTGAAACTTTCGTCCGTCATAAAAAAATAATTCGGATCATTTTTCTGCATTTTCGCATCCATAATAAGCATTTTGATAGGAAAGGATGGCAAATATGAGAAAACTAAAAAAAAAAAACACATCGGACTCAGTGTGCAATGACCTTTAAATTTGACTGATCACGGGCAAAGAGTATAGAATACTTATACTCAGTACAAGTTCTTTGTCACGGGTCGAAAGTAAGGAGAGATGACTAAAAAATAGACCATGCTGGAGGATTTGCTGCTCAATCTTGTGCTCACTGACAAATATCTATAATGTGCTGCTCCCTTTACACAGAGTGCGCGTTATCGCAAAATCGAAAGTAAACGTAAACAGCGCAAGCACTCATTTAAAAGCGATTTCAATAGCCTGCATATTGAAAGTGCGAAAATTATTTACAATATTAGAATGTTTGCGGGTGCGGCCAGTAAGAAAAAAATATAAAGCTCAATTAAATATCGCACAAATTTTGTGATTGGCTATGCAGTGTGGGTCTCGGGTGGGCCAAGCTTCTGATTGGGTGGGCCAGGCCCACCCTGGCCCCCCGTGGAGCCGGGCCTGGGCTTTCCTTGTCATTAAAGCTTAGATGATGCCTTATTTAAACTGTACAAGTCTACGTAGCTGATTGTGGCCACTCTAGTCAATGCTTGTGTTTATAGCAGGCGTGCTGCAGCTCATTTTAGTTTTAAAGCCACCCCAGAAGTAAAGATAGATGCCTACTTCTGTTACGATGTTCATGTCTTTCTTTCTTCAGTTGTAAGGAAATTGTTTTTTGAGGAAAACATTTCTCTCCATATAATGGACTTCTATGGTGCCCCAGAACTTCCAAAATGCAGCTTCAAAGAGCTCTAAACGATCACAAAAGGGGAAAGAAGGGCCTTATCTAGCAAAACGATTGGTTATTTTCGGAAAAAAAAAAGATATTATATACTTTTTAACCTCAAATGCTCTTCTTGTCTAGCTCTGTGTGTACTCTGTGTAGAGATTAAAAAGTATATAAATTGTAATTTATTTAGAAAATAACCGATCGTTTCGCTAGATAAGACCCTTCTTCCTCGGCTGTGATCATTTAGAGCACTTTGAAGCTGCATTTAAACTGCATTTTGGAAGTTCAAACTCTGGGGCACCGTAGAAGACCATTATATAGAGAGAAATCCTGAAATGTTTTCCTTAATAAAACATAATTTCTTTACGACTGAAGAAAGAAAGACATGAACATCTTGGATGACAAGAGGGTAAGTACATTATCTGTAAATTTTTGTTCTGAAAGTGAACTACTCTTTTAAACCTACCAACATCCATCGCCATGACTTATCGTGAGGGGCAAAACTTGAATAACATCGGTTAATAGAAGCATTATCATTTCGCAACCGTTTTTTATTAACATTTATAAAACATCGCAAAAGCTTTGCGCAAATCTGTAATGGAAAGACAAAGTTTTCAAAAGCCTCCATTTTCACAATCCATTTTTGACCAAAATGCAAACGAAAACGTATTAGTGTAGACAAGGCCTGAGATGTTTTTAACTTAAAATCATTGCTTTAGACGGAAAAAGAAATATGTACTGTTTACAAGCTAAAACAGCCCAAACAAATGTGGGTGGATTTGGATGTGAGAAGACAATAGGGCAGCTGGAAGAAACTGTTTAAAGTTAAAACACATTAATGATAGATTTGTTCCTTACAGACATGCAGCTTTTCACTTAACAAGACCTTAACTGATTGGACTCTTGTTCTGATGGCACCCATTCACTGCAGAGGATCCATTGGTGAGCAAGTGATGTAATGCTACATTTCTCCAAATCTATTCCCATGAAGAAACAAATTCATCTACATATTGGATTCATAACAAAACGAGGACGATGAAGTAATAAACAGGGTCAGTTTTGATTTCATGTTGAGTTCATATTGAATTCTTGATTCGTTAACAGTTTTGTTAACATTAAGATTGCATTTGTAGTTTGTAGTGTTCTGGTAGAATGTCATTTTACTGATACAGAAAACGCTGTGTTGCAGTATAGTTTTTTTTTAAAGCAAGCACACACATACAAGTTCTTGGCCTCAGGGCCGGCGTGTGCTGGCTTCAGACCTGCTGTATGTTTGGCGTGTGCTGTGGTTTTATTTGAGTAGTAGATCACAGTTGCGTCATAGTTGCATGCGTGAGAATGGCTGCATCTCTATCTGAGGGTCTGTTTGTGATCAGGGTTTGATCTATGATGGGGTTTTTAGAAGCAGAAGTGTGTGTGCGTTATCTCTTTCTGTGCCTGTAGTTTGCCATCAACTGATCTGATGTGCTTGTGGTTCATTCTGAACACAAAAGCACTGTCCAGATGAATACTTTCCTGCTTGGATATTGGACTTTCATACCTCAAGTCTAAATGGATCACTTAAATTTCATACTTCTCTAAATAGGTAAAAGTTACACTGCAAAAAAAAAAAAAAAATGATTTTCATTCTTAGTAGTTTGGTCTTCTTTTCCATTACAAATATCAAAACATTCTTAAATCAAGATTAAGTTTTGTTTTTTTGGAAAGTGTATTAAAATTAAGTGAGTTTATGCCTAAAACAAGAAAACTATCTGATGGTGGTGTAAGAAAAACAATTTTTGTTTTCCTTTGAGGTAAGTTTGTTTTTCTGACCCTATTGGCAGATATTTATTTCTGGTTTTAAGCATAAACTCACTTAATTTTTTCAGAAAACAAGACTTCCTTCCCAAATAAATGTGTTGACTTAAGAATGATTAGATGTTTAGAAAACAAGAACATTCATGTTTGCAAGTGTATAAAATGAATGTGCACTTTCATTGCAGGTTTTTGACAAATCTAAACGTAGTTTGAGATATTATCAAACTCTCTAAACTCTACAAGAGAAGCGTGTGAGATTACTGAGCTTTTTTTACTTAGGAGAAACATCTGAGAAGCAGGACATTTCTCTGTTTGATCTCCATTTAAACATATTGCTGTTTAGAAGCAAGTATTGAGCTATTAAAGAGAACTCATTTGTGATTAAATGCGTGCTGCAGATGTGTGTGTGTTGTCAGTTGGTTTAGCTCTTTAACAGTCTTCGTCTCTACACATGTCAGTTTTCAAAGCTGTATGTTGTTTATGACCAAAATTTTCCTGCTTGGATGACCAAAAAAGTGGGAAAATCTTTTCACACCCAACACACACATACACACACAGCGAAAGAGAGTTGGTTTTGAGAGGACTCCATGCTGCTGGTTTGGCTGTTCTGTGCTGCGAGAGCAGATGATACTGTTTATTAGAATAACTGATGTCTGATGAAAACTGTTTCGTTTTCTGTGTGTCAGTGCCAGTACAGTCACAGTAAGTTTAGCGGCACATTAGGGAAAATGCTGATTTTTGTCACTGCGCTGATGTTTTGCTGCATATAAATGCTCTTAAAGTCAACATGACATCAAAATTGACTCTGTTTGCTTTCTTAAAGGAATAGTTCAACCAGAAATGAAAATTTGTTGAAAGTGTCCTCACCCTCAGGCCATCCAAGATGTAGATGAGTTTATTTCTCACAGGAACAGAGAAATGTGGCATTATGTCAGTTGCTCTACAGTGAATGGGTGCCGTGAGAATGAAACAGACGCCCGGGATGACTTCCGTGTAAACATAGAACGCAAGCTAGATTAGTACGTTTTAAATATTTTTATATATACAGTCCAAGCCCAAAGTTATTCATACCCCTGGCAAATTCTGACTTAAAGTTACTTTTTTCAACCAGCAAATTTTTTTTGGACCGGAAATGACACAGGCTTCTCTCAAAAGATAATAAGACGATGTACAAGAGGCAATATTGTTAAAAAAAATAAATAAAAATTCTCAGCTTTTATTTACATTTGAACAAAAAGTGGAATGTCCAAAATTATTCATACCCTTTGCAAACTGTCACAGTCTATGGGAAAATCCAAAGTTCTATACCATTCAAAATAGTCCAAGCTGTTCTAAAGCATCCTAATTACCCTGATTCGTTGGGAACAGCTGTTTTAATCAACTCAACAGGTGAAAAACAGAAGCTCTCTGCTGTTGGTTTGTGGACAGTCATGGCTAAGACAAAGGAGCTCATTGAGGACCTGCGGCTGCGCATTGTGGCTGCTCGCGAGTCAGGAAAGGGCTATAAGACCATATCTAAATGTTTTGAAGGTCCAGTGGCTACAGTGCAAAGTATTATTAAAAATACAAGATGTTCCGCACTGTGAAAAACCTCAGAGGACGTGGTCGGAAGCCAAAAGTGACACCTGTGCTGGCCAGGAGGATAGTGAGAGAGGTAACAAAAAGAATCCAAGGATCACCACTAAGGCCATACTGCTGAATCTGGGCTCTGCTGGTGGCAACATCTCAAGGCAGACAGTCCAGTCGACACTATACACTGCTGGGTTCCATGGACGCAGACTAAAGGAGGACACCACTTCTCCAGATAAGGCACACAAAAGCCTGCTTGGCCTTTGCAAATGCTCACCTTGACAAAGAAGAAGATTTCTGGTCTTCTGTTTTATGGTCAGATGAAACAAAAATTGAATTGTTTGGCCACAATGATGTAGCCTTCATTTGGCGTAAAAAAGGAGAAGCCTTTAACCCTAAGAACAGCATCCCCACTGTCAAACGTGGTGGGAACCTAATGTTTTTTTTTTGTTGTTGTTGTTGTTGTTGTTGTTGTTTTTTGCCGGTGGACCAGGGAACCTAATCAGAGTAAACGGCACCATGAAAAAGGAGCAATACATCTAAATTCTCAACAACAACATCAGGCAGTCTGCCGAGAAACTTGGCCTTGGGCACCAGTGGACATATCAGCACAACAACGACCCAAAACACACAGCAAAAGTGGTGAAGAAATGGTTAGCAGACAAAACATTAATGTTTTGCAGTGGAGTCCTGACTTAAATCCAATTGAGAATCTGTGGAGGGAGCTAAAGATCAGGGTGATGGCAAGGAGACCCTCCAACTTGAAAGAGTCGGAGCTCATCGCTAAAGATGAATGGGCAAAAATACCAGTGGAGACATGCAAAAAGCTAGTCAGCAATTATAGGAAGCGTTTGATTGCTGTAATAGCCAAAAAAAGGCTTTTCTATTGATTATTGAGAAGGGTATGAATAATTTTGGACATGCCACTTTTTGTTTAAATGTAAATAAAAAATGAGTAATATTTTTTTCCACAAAGATGCCTCTTGTACTTTGTCTTGTGAGACACTTTATTGGACTTGTTTTGGACTGATGAGAAGAAACACCCACCCACTGCAATGATAAACTTGGGAGAGCCAAAGCAATTTTTAATATAACTCCGATTGGATTCGTCTGAAAGAAGGAAGTCATAAATAATGTGCTAATTTTCATTTTTGGGTGAACTAACCATTTTAAAAAATATGTAAGGAATAAATGACGACAGGCATTTAAATTCTTAGAAAATAATGCACACCCGAGGTGGTGATACACCTTGGGTGTACATTATTTTCGTAGAATTCAATGGACCGAAGTCAATTATTCCGCTTATACTATGGTTACCACACCTCAAGACATCGATCAGATGATATATTTCAAGACATTCGTCCATTTTTTTGTCCTTAAGCCACAATTGTGAGTATGATTAATTTCTTACACAGCTCATCCAGTGCCTTCGTTGCTAATTCCAAAACATCATTTTAGACCTAATAACAGAGGCTTGAGTCATTGATAGCAAACTAATGCAGTTAATAATGAAGTTTAGACAGACCGACAGAAAGGCAGATAGACAGAAAGAGTATGTGCTTTCTGTACATAACAAAACGTAATATTGTGGCAAAAACATGGAAATAATTGTTGTTTTTATCCTATTCTTTACTTTATTTATTTGTTTGTCCAGTGTAGATGTGGGTTTTGGTTATTTTGCTGTTTTGGGCTGTAAGAACCTTTGAAATAACTGAAATCGTGTGGCGAAGTGAAATAGACATGTAATGCGGTCAAGTGCTGCCTGGAACTACGTTCGCTGTGTGTTTCCCTGAAAATAATGCACACCATTAGAATGTTCGTCAGCCAATCAGATTCAACGGCCCCGTATAATAATGCTTCAGTGAAAATGTCCATTCCCTGTTGTCCTCTCACAGCGAAATCCAGACGGGATGACTTTTTCACTGAAGGAAGCATTGTCATGGATTATGGACTCGTATTTTAGCTGGAAGAAACATGATGGATTTGTTTCTTGAAAAAACTCAGCTTTTGTCTTCATAAGACCTTAACTGAGTTACTTAATTGAATTATTGTGATGTTTTTATCAGCTGTTTGGACTCATTCTGATGGCACCCATTCACTGCAGATGATCCGTTGGAGAGCAAGTGATGTAATGCTACATTTCTTCAAATCTGTTCCCATGAAGAAACAAACTCCACATTTTTGGGTGAACTGTCCTTTTAATACATATTCGTGGTCTTATAGTGAACAATTCATGAGTGTATATTTTTCAAAAGCAAAAAAAAAATTGTCTCTATAACTTTTTCTTTTTCAGCCAATGCCACCAAAGCTTCCTTAAAAATGTGCCAGTGTTTTCTAGGAAAGATAGCCCTTTGCAATCTGCTGCAGACCTGCATTCAGCTCTGACTTCATGTAAGTAAGAAACAACTTTACACAATTCAAATAATTCCTGATGGATAAAATCAAGTCCTGTCCTAAATTACTTCTGGTTAAAAATTCTGTTTACCTCAGAAATATGCCATATTACAAAAGTCAAATGGATTGTGAATAGAGTTTCATGTTGACTTAGAGCCTCAATTACATGTAGAATGAGTTCTGGTTTATTCTTTGCCTTTTATTTTTAGTCTCTCTCTCTCTCTCACACACACACACACACACAGCGTTTTTGGGGTGCAGCTGTGATGGTGATGTCATTCCTTACTGCCACTTTGCTGATTGGTCGTCTTTATTGGAAGCAGGACGCTTTGATTTGCACATATTATACTGACACCTGATGTTATGATTTGACTGTTAAGTTTCTTTCTTACTTACTTTCTTTCTTTTTCTCTTCAGTCCAAAAACCACCTGCAGCTTTCTCTGTCCCTGCTGACCAGTTTGAAGCGTGTTCCCTAGTTAAACGCCAGCGCATATGACTAGTACTCCCTTCCATAACCCTTCTCTTTCGTGGGCTTGTGTATTCCTTCACTCTTGGCTTGTCATTTGTCTTTCCAGTCTTTGAAGACAGCACAGGCTGCTAATAAAAGACAGGTCTCCACCACAACAAAGGGCTCTGTGCCCAGACTGAATAAACTATTTACCCCTCCTTCTCTTTCTCTATTTTTTCTCCCCCTCTTTTTCTCTCTCCTCCCCTAGGTTTTTCTTTTTTTCGCTCTTGGCTTCAGAAGAAATATGTGCACTTGCTATGTTTTTTCCATGTGATCACAGAATGCTCTGGAATAGATTAGTGGAGGAGAAGAAGGGAGGGAGGGAGAGGAGAAATGAGAGAGAGACAGTAATGAGGGAGCAGGTAACCGAGGTAACGTCTGTCTCCGGGGGATCAGGTGATGTGGAGGCGGAGTTATGCACGCAAACAAACATAAACACATTAATGTGTGCCGAGCAGATTTATTACCAGCTCAGCGAAAACTAAAACTGATTTTGGTATGTTTCAGATGTAAAATGTAAAACTTAAAATGTGTATATATATACTGTATATAGTCCACAATAAAAAAAAAAAAATTAACCTATACTAAAGTTCACATACACTTTCTTAATACTGTGTTGTTACCTAAATGATCCACAGCTGTGTGTGTTTTTTTGTTTTGTTTTGTTTTTTGGTTTAGTGATAGTTGTTCATGAGCCCCTTATTTGTCCTGAACAGTTAAACTGCCTGCTGTTCTTTTTTTAGAAAAATCCTTTTGGTCCCTCAAATTCTTTGGTTTATAGCAGTTTTGTGTATTTGAACTTTTTCCAACAATGACTGTATGATTTTGAGATCCATCTTTTCACACTGAGGACAACTGAGAGACTATGCAACTAATACAGAAGGTTCAAATGCTCACTGATGCTTCAAAAGGAAACACAATGCATTAAGAGCCGGGGGTGAAAACATCATTCAGGTAACAACACAGTATTAAGAATCGAGTGTATGCTAACCTTTGAAGATATTTTGTAAATTTCCTACTGTAAATATATCAAAACTTAATTTTTGATTAGTAATATGCATTGCTAAGAACTTAATTTGGACAACTTTAAAGGTGATTTTCTCAATATTTAGATACTAATAAAAACTATAGTAGTATTTCAATGATACTAAAATAGCACTGCTTAGAATTAAACAGGCTGTTTTGCACAGCTGCCTCTTTAAGAACTGATACCCTACGACCGCTTATAATTCATTTTCAGTGAGAGCTGGCGAAGATACATTTGGATATTGCAACAGAATATGAACGTGTATTAGTGAGCAACAGCGCAGCCACTCTGTGACCTCCAATGATTTAATCTATAAGGTTTACCTTCAGTACAAGTCACTTTGGATGAAAGCATCTGCCAATAACAGAAAATGTCACATTGTGAGTCCTTTAACAATCAACAAACTCAGATAAAAGATCAACAACAACATAAGAAATTATCTTAAGATGAATTATGCAAACCTGTCTCTCTCTCTCTCTCTCTCTCTCTCTCTCTTGCTCGCTTGCTCGCTGGCAGGGTTGATACCACAGACATGCAGCTGAAAGTAAATAAATGGCTGTTTTTGGGGTTCTTTTTCCTGGAGTAGAATAACAGAGACGTGTGTGTGTGTGTGTGTGTGTGTGTGTGTGTGTGTGTGTGTGTGTGTGTGTGTGTGTGTGTGTGTGTGTGTGTGTGTGTGTGTCTAAACCGCAGTCTTATTGAAGCCATTAGGCTGCTTAGGAGTGGAGCAAAACCAATGCACACATAGACACACATTTTTTCCCCTTCTAATTCCCTCTTTTCTCTGGTGTGTGTGTGTCTTGGTGACAGGTGTTCCTGTCTGCAGCTGTTTTTCACGACCGATCCGTCCATCTCACCTGCAGACGTCTGTGATCTTCCAAATACAGAAGAGGGGCGAATGCGGTTTGGCTGTACCAGGTGCTCCGATTCAGTTGCAAATACAAACAAGTGCAGTGAAGTCCAGTTGAACCTATTTCAAAGGGATAGATCACCCAAAAATGAAAACAAGTGAATTAATAGCACATGAGAGAGAGAAATTGTGTTATTTTTACATCTGACGCAAAAGGAATCAGATAGCAGATTGTGCACGCTGCTCTTTTCCACACACTGAAATTAGATGGTGATTACGGCTGTCAGACTTTAAAATAAACCTATTAAAAAAAACACAATTAAAATGCCAAAACTAGTACATCAGACTAGTGCAGAAAGTCCCAAATTTAATTTGAGTAATTATTTAATGGAATTTAATTATTTTGATGAAAATAAATTATTAAAAATTATTTTACTAAATTATTATAATGTACTAAATTATTTTAGTATTTTTATTTATATTTATATTTTGCATTAGCTTTTTGTTTTTGTATTTTTATTAGGGCACAGGCCCGAAGGGGCGAAGTGCCCTATTGTTTTCCTTAGGATTATTCTTATTCTTATTTTTCGTCAAGGTTTTTGGGGCCCTTAACATGTTCAAAAACTCTTAAAAATTGGCACAAACATTGGAATCTGCGGCCAGAGCATTACTGTAAATCCATGACCCCGCTGTGCATCGTTTTCCTGATGGCACCAGGGTAGCGATTGCGCTGATGGCTTGTGCCCTTCATCGCTGCTTGCAGCTATATTTTTATTTATTTTTATTTTTTATTACAAGTTTGAAGTCTTTTAATATTCTAAATTGTTTAAAATTATTTATTATTCCAGTTTTAGTGAAGCATATATCAAGTAGCAAATTAACTTAATCTGAAAACTGAACTTAATTAGGCGTATAACTTTAAAGGCGATTTTCTCAATATTTAGATTTTTTTAGCACCTTCAGATTCCAGATTTTCAAATAGTTGTATCTCGGATAAATATAGTCCTATCCTGACAAATCATACAACAATTTTGTAAAAAAGCTATTTTGTTCTAAATTACTAAAACTAACTACAATTAAAATCAAAATACTAAAAAAAACTATAGTAGTATTTTATATACTAATTTATTTTAGTATTTTTATTTATATTTTGCATTAGCTTTTTATTTTTGTAATTTTATCAAAATTTTCGTTTTTTTATTTATTACAAGTTTAAAGTCTTTTCATATTTCTAAATAGTTTTTATAATTTTTTTTCTAGTTTTAGTTTACATCCTGAGTGAAGAAGTATTAATCAAGTAGCAAATGTCTTGACATTGTTCTTATTGTGCGTACAAATTTTTGTAGCTGAAATATCGATAAGAATGAGATTTGAAGCGTTAAACACTGTGGCGATGTTCTGTGCTGATGTGGATGTGGTCTGACAGCGCTGTGTTTTTGGTGTTTCAGTAAAGCAAGCAGTTAATGGTGATGTAGGCCACCACAGCAAAGCATCCCAGCACACACACACTTACCCAGGAAATGCTTCGGTCGGCCACAGGGTAATTGTGACTGTCCCGGCCAATTTCTGCCAAACAGGAGGCAGACACACACACCACAGAGCTGCACTTGTCTCTCTCTGGCTGATGGTTCACCACCACAGTCTGAGAGAGAAGGAGAGAGAGAGAAATCCTGCAGCCTGAAGTGATTCTTAATGCCATAACTGCTTAAAATTATAACAGTAAAACTTGAAAGCATCAACGCAATTTTCTGCCTTCAGCTGAGGCTTATGGAAAAGTAAAAACTACAAGTTCTGTGAGTTTAAGAGAGGTCTAGATTTCTCTTTTTCCCCGCACACCTGCTCTTTTCTTCTGCCATCGTGTCTGATGTAATTGTGGAATATGAGACACATGCGTAAAGCGGACAATGATACACACAGACAGATTGAAAATGAAGACAAATACAGTTACATTTTGTGTTTGTTTGTGGTTAGTGGATCATGTTGTGAACTTGAGAAGATCTGACATCATTCATCTAAAAACCACCCAAATGGCAGCTGATTTAAACACAATTCAACATATTAAAAAGTGATGGTAGTGAAGAGAATAAATCCTTAACAATTTGAATGAAATTAATGAGAAATGTTTGTTCATACACTGCGCAAAAAAAGTATTATTGTCTTGTTTTCCAGTACAAATATCAAGATATATTTACATGAGAAGCAAAAAGACATAAAGATAAGGTCTTGTTTACTGAAAAATGTATTAAATTAATTAGGAGACGTCAGGCTTTAAACAATATCTATGGAAACTTGTCACAACTTGTCAAAAAAAAAAAAACTAAGTTGTAAGACATAAAAAATCACAATTCTGAAATTCTTTTTTTTTGTATTCTAATCTGTGGCAGAAACGTGCTTCAATCAATATCTGCCAGTGGGTCAGAAAAATAATACTTTTTTCTCTTTGAATTAAATTTATTTTTCAGACCCCATTGGCATATATTAATTTTTGCTTTATGCATAAACTCTATATTAAATTCTTAGTTGATTTTGATTTTTTTTTTTTTCCTGAAAATGACTTATTTTAAGTCATTTTGCTTCTCAAGTAAATTTATTTAAAGGGATAGGTCACACAAAACAAATGGAGTTATATATATTTAAAAAAAATTGAAAGCTCTTCGAAGCTTTATAATGGGTGTTAAGATTTTGAAGTCCAATAAAGTGCATCCATCCATCCATCATAAAAAATACTCCACACATCCCAGGGGGATTAATAAACGTTAATTAATGCATTTTTGAAAAGTAAAATATACATATTTTTAAAACTTTATAAACCATAATTTCTAGCTTTCAGTAACTGTACACATGTACACAAGAGTGGCGTTTCAGCGGATGGCGGCAAACATGTGAAAAATAAAACACTGGTCACAAATTAGAAGTACAAGACAAGGATTTGTAAAGAAAATGTTGAAGGATTTTGCTACAAGACAAATTATGCTGGTTTTTCTTTTCCAGTCTACATCCTACATCATCCGTTGAAATGCCACTCTCTTGTGAACGCATGTACGATAGTTAGAGATTAAGATTTATACAATTTTAAATATGTATATTCTTCTTACACAAATGCGTTGATTCGCTTTACGGAACCTTTATTAACCCCTCAGAGCCACATGGAGCACTTTTTATGATGGATGGAAGCACTTTATTGGACTTCGAAATCTCAACAGCCATTCACTGCCATCATAAAGCTTTGAAGAGCCAGGACATTTTTTTATTTTAACTCTGATTATATTCGTCTGAAGGAGAAAAAAAAAATCATATACATCTCGAACAGGTTGAGGGTGAGTTAATCATAGGGTAATTTTATTTAATAATTTTTATATAAATTTTTGGCTTAACTACACTATTAAAAATAAATGATCCAAAATGGTGTTTTGGCAGTGAGGCCATAGAAGAACTATTTTTGGTTCCCCCAAAATAGAACCATTGATGCCAATAAAGTACACTCTTAAAAATGAAGGTGCTTCTCGATGCCATTAGAAGAACCTTTTTGTCTAAAATGTTCCATAAAGAATCTTTAACATCTGAAGAACCTTTCTGTTTCACAAAAGGTTCTTTGTGGCGAAAGAAGGTTCTTCAGATTATAAAAGGTTAAGAAAGAGATGGTTCTGTAAAGAACTTTTAACTGAATGGTCTTTTTGGAACCAAAAAATGGTTCTTCAATGGCATTGCTGTGAAGAACCTTTCAAAGCACCTTTATTTTTAAGAGTGTACATTCATTTTTAAGAGTGTATCCCTTTAAGAAAGTCGGTACTGGGAAACAAGACAGAAATACAAAGTACGAAAATAATTTGCAGTGTACTGAGATCTGAGAAAGTTTAAAACATTGTTGAGATCTCCTAAATCATTCGAGGAGAGGCGTGTAAGATTACTGAGGTCTTTTTCTTAGGAGAAACATCTGAGAAGCTTCGTATCTCCTCCCTCTAATGTCCTCTTTCTCTCTCCCTCGCTCTTCGTCTTCACCTTTCACCTTCTTTTCTCCATCACATTCCCTCATTGCTACATTCTGCAGTACATTCTCATTATTCTTTCTGTTGGCCATTAATATTTATTTGCCTCCCCTCCATTTCTCCCTTTTCATTTTCATCACCTTCCTCTCTTTCTGTCATGTTTATCTCTTTCTTCATCACATCAGTTCTCCACACTTCATCCAACCTGTTCCAAGTAACACAGAATCTCCCTTGTTCTGTGAATAACAGGTCATACAGTATTCGCAGCTAATGTGTTCAAAATGACTGCGTAAATAGAATGCTAAGACCTTGGATTTTAAATAAAACATTCATTTTATTTCATTAAAACATTGATTGACTGATTGTCCTTCCACTCATTCTAGAACGTTGGGTTGAGCAATCATAAGACCAAATCAGATTTAAAACATTCTATTTTAATGAGATCTGGTTCTGAAGGTTCTAAGCTGTTATGATCCAGATCTACAGTTTCTCAGATTGTCTGAGTTTCTCCAAGCTGAGTCAGCTGCTCATGTGTGTGTAGTTATGTGCATGTTTTGGTAAAAGTGATGTTTTCCTGGACTCTGTTGGTCTGTTGCGCAAGTGAGTGTGTGTGTATGTTTGACTGCTGGCTCACTGTGTGTTAAAGGTTTCTGAACTCATTAATGAATTGCAGTAACTAAACAGTCCTCTCTCTCTGCCTCTTGTGCTCTTTGTAAAATGCTTATCTGATGGTAAATCAGAACCGGCTCTTCAGTTACACGGTAGTTTTGTAAATCCGGTCAAGTGCTTGTAAACAAATCTGGGATCTATTTGTGTGTGTGTGATTTGTATTTCTGCCTGACCAGATTTATTTAACCACATGCACACAACCAAACAGCGGCCCCAAAAAGTAATGGGACACTCGAGTTACACTTACACTTCAAGGATGTCAAAGCAAGTGTCTGTATATGGCAGGATCTCTTCTATTCATAAAGTTCACTTTTCTTCAACATGTTTGAAGTTTAAATGTCTCTGAATCAGCTGTGATTTCCAGTGGATGCATGAGTTGCAAAATTTGGCATATGCATGTAAGAATTTAAAAGAGAAGAGAGTACTAAAATATACATTTTGTTCAAATATTTGTTGTTGAACATCAGATTGATTTGACAAAAAAACTATGTTCTTGCAGAACTTCCTGACCTATTAATAGCTTTTGATTGTCTTTGTTAGCTTTTAGTTATTTTAAGCTGTTTTGTCGCTTTACAACTCTGCACAATCAAGCTATACAGTTTATATTATAGCATTTATAAAAATATTTGTTTATTTTATTGTAATTTTATTTTTTTATTTATTTTATATATTTTTTTATTATTATTTAAAGGGAACCCCGGAAATTAAGACTTGTGTGGCTTAATGCAACAAAAATTATGTCTTTTACTAAAATATGTAGTAGAAAACTCATTAAATATTTATGTTATTTAAAAAAATTCACAGCATTTTATAAATATTTTGGACTATGGAGGGCACAATTATTTCGATGATGTAAAATGGTTGCACAACTCGAAAAAATTTAAATACTGATACGATGCCACATTGCGTGGCTTTTGGTTGTAAATGCCAGTCAAAGTTCAACAAGAGAAACAATGTAAGTCATCACTGCTTTCCTAGAAGAAGAGGTGAAAACAATGGGAAGATGAATGTGGATGAATAAAACTTGCTAAAGACCTGCATCTTTGCCCTTTCCACTTTAGCCCTGATGTCTTTGTAGACCACAGCTACTGAAAGAGCTTACAAAAGGCAGAGACAAGAAACGCTAGATGCCATCCTGGCAGGCGAAGCTTATCATGATGCTGCAGCCACTAAAAGAGTTTCGCTGTCCGGATTCCACTCAATATCCTGCAGTGTTTAGACTCAATGAATAAAATCAATGATACAGCATTTAGTTTAAGCCTATGGTTATATGGTTATATCTATCGCCACCTATAGGCTTTTTCAACTTTTTCACTTCGGTCATCAGATCAGTATTTTATTTAACAAATTGTGTATTTTTGTTGGGGTAAAAATAGGAACAGTTAGCGCCAGTAGCTCATCGAGTGCAACCATTTTACATCATCGAAATAATGACCCCCCCCCCCCCCATAGTCCAAAATATGTATAAAAAGATGTGAATTTTTCAAATAACATAAATCTTTCATGGGTTTTCTATTACTTATTTAAGTAAGAGATGTCATTTACATTATATTAAGCCATTCAAGTCTTAAAGAAAAAGTTCACTTCCATAACGAAAATTTACAGATAATTACCCCTTGTTATCCAAGATCATGTCTTTCTTTAGTTGTGAAGAAAGAGTTTTTTTGAGGAAAACATTTTAGGATTTCTCTCCGTATAGTGGACTTCTATGGTGCCCCCAAATTGGACTTCCAAAATGCAGTTTAAATGCAGCTTCAAAGGGCTCTAAACAATCCCACCTGAGGAAGAAGGGTCTTATCTAGCAAAACGGTTGGCTATTTTCAAAAAAAAAAAAAAAAAATTATATTTTTTAACTTAATATTTTTTATGCTTGTCCTGTCTAGCTCTGTGTGTACTCTGTGTATTCCTGTGAGAAAATGAGATGGGAGATTTTTAATATACCCTAACTGTCTTGAACCGGAGTACACATTTGAGGTCAAAAAGTATATAAGTCGTCTTTTTTTTTTTTTTTTTTTTTTTGAAGATAAACAATTGTTTCGCTTCTTCCTCGACTGGGATTGTTTATAGCCCTTTGAAGCTGCATATAAACTGCATTTTGGAAGTTAAAACTCGCACCATAGAATTCCACTAAATGTAGAGAAATCCTGAAAAGTTTTCCTCGAAAAACATAATTTCTTTACGACTGAAGAAAGCAAGACATGAACATCTTGGATGACAAGGGGGTAAGTAAATTATCTGAACATTTCTGTTCTGGAAGTGAACTTCTCCTTTAATACCTGTAAAGTTGGCAACCCTGATATAAAGTCAGTTCTTCTCAAGTTCACACAGGTGTAGAGAATCACATTCATCATCCAGTAACCACAGATAAACCTGCTGGCTTCATGTTCAACACTATCGCTGCTTTATCATTTCAAACCACCAAACATTGTTTGGTCAAAGGTTTGTGTTTGTGCATGTAGCTTAAATGACATTTGCTGTAATGCAATGACATTCTCATATTCTGTCTGTTAGGTGTCCAGATCATTTTTGAGGCCTTCTTCATTTCCCCTTTACCTCACACCTCTCCTCCCTCTCTCATGTTCTCTTTCTTGTTTCTGCTCTCTCTCTCTCTCTTTAATCTCAGTCCAGACATGCCCAACTGCAGCCTATTAGAATTTTTCTCTTCTTTTTGCTCCTTTTTCCTCCCTCGCTTTTCTCTGTTTGTTGTGTAAATGAGATGTAGGAGAGCTCTTTTTCTCCCTCTCTGGGTGTAATAGAGGAGCGATTACCGAATACATTCACATTTTCCTACCATGTGTTTAATGCCAGCGAAACGCCCGTGTGCCCATGGCAGAGAGAAGTGCCGTGCCAGCGGACCAGGGTGTGTGCTGCGTGTTTGTGTGTGGTGTGTTTTTGATTGTCGCTGCTGGATATGTGTGTTAGATCATGTGCTGATCAGTGCATGTGTGTTTGCTCACTTGTTAACCTGTGCCATGTGGTTTTCATGCGTGTACGTCATGTTTTGCATCTTTTGATGCAATACGTCCATGCATGTGTGTTGTGTGTGGTTAGTCGTGGGAACTTTACCTCTGCTCACGGAGGCCCAGATGTGGTCCGTGGCGCTATGAAACCTGATGCCCCCCCTTCAAAACACACACATATATACACACACACACACACACACACTTTTTCTCCCCCACCCATTGCGCCTAGAACTGCATTAAGACACATGTGGAAACAATTCAACCAATGCCCTGAGCAGACGGGCTCATACACACACACACACACACACACACACACATACACATCACATATCAATCACACACACATACACACTCATCACATATACATAACAGACGTACGCAGTCACTGCACATGTGCCACACGCATACACATAAACATACATCTGACACACGTAAGTCTCCACACTTCACTGCAAATGCGCACATAAACATATGAATACAAGAAAAACACACACACACACACTCGGTTTAATCATGCTGTTTTGGACACAAACCACTGAATCGCCTTATAAATCCATATTCACGCTTTACCAAGTGAGAAAAACATCTCTTTCTTTAACAATGGCCGCAGGTAGTGTGTGTGTGTGTGTGTGTGTGTGTGTGTGTGTGTGAGTTTGTGTGTGAATGTTCAGAGGCTTGAGTCATCTCTCAGTAGACTTCTGTAAGTGAGCACCTCGGTGTCCCACAGGGCTCTGTTTTAGGCCCCTTGTTTTTGTTTTTGCACCTGGTTACAGGGAACTCAAAGTGAATTAACAGTCTGCTGATGTGGCCGGGCCCTAATTTATGGGTAAGCTAATGTCTTTTGTAATGTTTCTGAGCAGCTGGCCCAGAAAATGTCTGAACCTTCAGGAGTCTCCACAATCATCCAGAATTAATCCAGAACAGCCGTGCAGCAGAACACACCTAGAACCAGAAAAAGGGAGAACCACCGGTCTGGATGATTAAGGAGAGAGATGATCTACCGTCTGAACCATTAGGTATGCAATTTCTAGCTAAATTGTTGAGTTCTGACATTGGTAGTATGCTTTGCATTCGCAGCATCAGATGCAATTGCGAGCGTTAAGCTTAACTTCTCCTTCTCTTTTGCTTAGCTTTTTTCTAACTACATGACTAGTAACGCATTAGAATGTTTGAAGGAATCTTTAGTACTTAGGTTTGAAGCCACTGCAGTGTTTTTGAAATGGTATCAAGATTGCAAAAATCCAATAAAAAATTATGAAATTGTGAAATATTATTACAATTTAAAAACAAATGCTTTCTATTTTAAAACACTACCAGTCAAAAGTTTTTGAATAGTAAGATTTTTTATGTTTTCCTAAAAATGATTTCCTTTTGATCCAAAGTAAAGCAAAAACAGTGAAATTTAGAAATATTTTTATTATTTAAAATAACTGTTTTCCATTTAAATATATCCTAAAATGTAATTTATTTCTGTGATCAAAGCTAAATTTTTAGCATCATTACTCCAGTCTTCAGTGTCAGATGATAGAAACCATAAATCATTCTAAAATGGTGATTTGCTGTTCAAGATTTTTTGTCACAGAAATTATAGAAATTAATTAATTTATTTAGCATGGATGGTGTTAAATTGATCAAAAGTGATAATAAATACATGTATAATGTTAGAAGGGATTTCTATTTCAGATAAATGCTGTTCTTCTGAACTTTATATTCATCAAAGAAACCTGAAAAAAATCTACTTGGCTGTTTTCAACATAGTAATTATAATAAATGTTTCTTTTTTTTTTTTGAGCACCAAATCAGAATATTAAAATGATTTCTGAAGGATGATGTGACTGGAGTAATGATGCTAAAAATTCAGCTTTGAAATCACAGGAATAAATTACATTAAAAAAAAAATCAAATAGAAAACAGTTATTTTAAATAGTAAAAATATTTCAGAATTTTATGTTTTTGGCTCTACTTTGGATCAAATAAATGCAGGCTTGGTGAGAAGAAGAGATTAAAAAAAACAAAAAAAAAAAAACGTTTAAAATCTTACTGTTCCAAAACTTTTGACTGATAGTGAATACATAAAAATGTAAATTATTCCTGTGACGCAAAACTTAATTTTTCAGAAGCCATTAATCCATTCTTTAGTGTCAGAAATTATTCTAACATAATGATTTGCTGCTAAAGAAACATTTTTTTAATTATTACCAGTGTTGAAAAAAGTTGTGCTGCTTAATATTTTTGTGAAAACCATGATACATTTTGTTTTAAAGGACTCTTTAAATAATAGAAGAACCGTTTATTTGAACTAGAAATTTTGTACTTTTGTAACAATGTAAATGTCTTTAGTGGCACGTTTGATCAATTTAATGCATCCTTGCTGAATTAAAAAAAAAAGAAAAAAAAAAAAAGAAACATCTTACTGTATGTACAATAGCGATGCACTGGCCAAGCATTCACGACTGTGTCTGCATACTTGCTTAAGGTATGTTATTCGTCTTACAGAAAGACTGCATTAGGGAAGGGCTGTTTTGATATAGCCAAAAGTGCAGAAACAAGCCAATTTCTGTAATTTAATATTTCAGTTTTTCAACATCTGGAGCTGCATGTAAAAATGGAAAATGGAGGGATGACAGGGGCATATGACGAGAGAAAGACGAAAATACCCACTCCTCTCTTCAGAACAGATGCTCTAATCTCTGGTCTGAAACACACACACACACACACACACACACACACACACACACACACACACACACATCAGTCCCGCAAGCCGTGGCGATGCATTAAATAAACAAACACGCTGACAAACACAACACACGTTTGACGTGTTCATTAGCAGCTGGGTTCTTCTAGTCTTGTTGCAGTCGTACTGCATGCAAACACGTGTGCGGTTAATCCATGGGTGATGTGGGGCATAAACACACACACACACACACACACTTGGCAGTCATGTGTAGGTGATCTGGGTGTCATTACTGTTTGGCATCTCGTCAGCACCGATGATGACATTCAGATGCATGCTGTGCGCTTGTGTGCTTGCACTTGTGTTGTTGCGTTTGTGTGCGCTTGTGCTGTGTGTGCTAGTTTGAATTGACCAAATGTTCTCTGTAACTGCTGGATTAAGCAGGATTTGCCCCTCTATCTATGTTTTACTTAGTATTTTTGTCTTGTTTTCCAAAACAAATATCTAAGAATACTTAAGTCCAGATGCATTTAGAAGGAAAATGACTTTATCCAGAAATAAAATTGTGCTGAAAATGTTAGGCTACTCACATTCAGGCCACCCAATATCTAGATGAGTTTGTTTCTTCATCAGTAAAAAGATTTGGATAAATTCAGCTCTCCATCCTTGTTCACCAATGGCTCATCTGCAGTGAATGGGTACTGTCAGAATGAGAGTCAAAACAGCTGATAAAAACATCACAATAAGTAAGGAATAATTGACGATGGGCCGTTGAATTCTTAGAAAATAATGCAGACCCGAGGTGGTGATGCAGCCATGATGCGAAGTCAATTATTCCGCTTATCCTACAGTTACCACACCTCAAGACATTGATCAGATGATATATTTCAAGGAATTTGTTAGTTTTTTGTCCTAAACCCAAAACGTGCTTTTAGACCTAGTAATAGAGGCTTGAGCCATTGATAGCAGACTAATGCAGTTATTAATTAAGTTATGATAGAGAGAGAGATTAAGCGTATGTGAATTTGCCTCAGTGAATCTGTGCGTCTCTTAGCATTGTTCGGCCGCAGCATGTCTGCTAATAGTGAAACTGCGTCTGTGAGGGAGAGAGAGTGGGAGAAATAGAGTATGGGCTTTCCGTACTTAATACATTAATTGTGTGGCAAAAACATGGAAATAATCTGTTGTTTTTTATCGCACTGTTTGTTGTATTTTTTTGTTTGGCCAGTGTCATTGCGAGTTTTGGTTATTTTGCTGTTGTAAGACCTTTGAAATAACTGAAATCTTGTGGCGAAGTGATATGGACATGTAATGCGGTCAAGAGCTGCCTGGAACTGTGTTCGCCATGCGTTTCCTTGAAAATAATTGCACACCTTACAATGTTCTTCAGCCAATCAGATTCAACCATTCAACGGCCCCGTTACCGTAGTATGAAGGTGTGTTCACACCATATCAGAATTCTCGTAATTACAAGATTCCAACTTGTAAAAAGCGGTCACGTCCTCCTAGAACTTGTAATTACAACTTGTGAACTGGGAGTCTTCTGAGAGGTACGATATGTACCACATGACAGCTGTACCACCTGACCAACGTAGGCTCTGTTTAGGCATTAGGTGTGTTCGACTTGAACCATGGCTACAGACAGCAGTCAACGAGGTCAGCCGGTTGCAATCAGGGGTGGAGTTGAAAACAGACACATCAAGTCGGACACTTCGGCTCTCGGTAATGACACTCACACAGTGTTTGCATACTCTATCACAGATGAAGTGAATAAAATGCAATATTTGTCAAATACACTAACGTTTCAGAAACGTTTTCATGAGAAACAGAAACACTTTTTATATACTGCTTAAAACAGCCCCATTTGTTCAAGAATAAAGTTGAACATAATCATATACTATTTAAATACTAATAATACAAAAAAAGTTAATCATAGTTGTTCCTAAGAGAAGAATGGGTATTGATTTGGCTTTAGGACAACTTTGATGTAAGGTTTTGATCCACTTCAAATGTTGACTACTGTATATATGCTTTTATCTGTGGTTTATGATAAACGTGACTTAATATAACATTGTGACTACAGTAAAGGCTTTTACGGTTCTAAAAACAGATTTGTGGCCATTATTGGAATAAAAAAGCTTAGAATAATGCTGCGTTTACACCATATCGTAATTACCATAATTTCGAGATGACAACACGTGACATTCTATTCGAAGCTGTTCATGTACTCGGACTTGGAATTATGATTTTTCTGTGGCAACACTATCAACGCCTAAACAGAGCCTACGTTGGTCAGGTGGTACAGCGGTCATGTGGTACAAGTCGTAGCTCTCAGAGGACTCCCAGTTCACAAGTTGTAATTATAAGTTCTACAAGGACGTGAATGCTTTTTACAAGTTGGAATCTCGTAATTATGGGAATTCCAATATGGCGTCAACGCACCTTTAATCCGAAAAACACATGATCATTGTCATGTAGTGAATCTGCCCAGAAACTGCAGCTAACTGAGTTAGCCAGTTGGTCTCCAATCGCTATCGCGTACTTTGATGCCACTTGTGACAGTCACCTGCCGTGTCGGTCGGTCTCAAGTCGGTCAAAATTTCTAACCAGCATGCACTGCTTCAAGTCAGAATTTGATCGATCTGCGCAGTGCTGCATTAAGTCGAAACACACCTATTGATAGTGTCACCATAGAAAAGTATAATTCCGAACAGCTCAGAGTATGTCACAAACGTCATGTGTTGTCATCTCAAAATTACGGTAATTACGGTAATTACAGTATGGCGTAAACGCAGCATTATCCACTAGTAACGTTAATCCACACCACACCAGTCCATCAGTTAACATCTTGCAAAGCTAAAAGCTGTGTTTGTAAGAAACAAATCCATCATTAAAGCGTTTTAACTTTTATTCCATCACCACATGCCAAATTACAAAACCATAATCCATAATAATACTTCCTCTAGTGTCATACTGTTGTTCTCTCACATATAATCACATATTTGTTTAGAACTGTTTTGGACTGTTTTCACATTTAATCTATGCATATTACTCTCCTAATTCAGACAAGGAGGAAGCAATATTTATGGACTATTTACTTTTTACCTAGAACTAAAGTCTGAAGTTTAAATGTCTTAATGATCAATGCGTTTCTTATGAACACAGCTTTACACTTCACAAGACATTAAATGATGGACTGGAGTCGTATGGGTTATTTGTGGATTATTGTTATGTTTTTATCTACTTGTTTGGACTTTCATTCTGACAGCAACTGTCTACAACACCGAAACCCAACATTTTAAGTCATTGTGCTTCTCATATACATGTATCTTGATTTAAGATTGTTGAGGTATTTGTTCTGGAAAACAAGCCGGAAATACTAAGGAACAACAGCACTTTTTGCGGTGCTTAATTTGCCCCAGTTCGACCACCTGCACTGTTGTTCGCAAAAAAGACTCATGCATGCGTGTCAAGTTCTGAGTGTATTGATTCACTGTGTCTTCTGTCACCAACTAAGAGCAGCTGTGTTTGAACAAGTACACGAGGAGACACATACGTTTACAGTGTGTGTGTGTATATGTGCACATGCATTGTGTAAACCTCTCGTCACTTTGCGTCGATGCATGTGTGTGTCCGTATCTTCGATTCCCACTAGATTCTCCATTATCATGCCTAGAGCTGGAGAGAAATCAAGCCTTTTGTTTGTAATTACAGTGACTTTGAAAAGAAAGGATAAAAAAGAGCGAACGAAGAGAGGGAAAAAAAGTACTTCAGCACGTCTGTGACATATTAGTCATTTTTTACCGTAATTGTTTTTCGACCCCTCTTCGCCTTTGTTCGCGCACACACACATATGCGCGCTGACAGGCGTGGAGGGAATGTTCTCATGTAGATGAGGTCTTACGCAGTGTCGCAGTGCGTCCAGTATGCGATGTGACTACTTATTGATGAGTGTTTGTATTGGAGGAGTTCTGCTCGAGTTTCTGGGAAGGCCTGAATCCTGAGCTGCATCCTCCCCAGGGGTGAGAGCGGATCGGTGGGTACTGCGCTTCAAGAAATCGTTTACTTAGGCTTGGAGTTTCGCTTAAATCACCCTTTGAGGTGGGTGGATGGGTCAGAGGTCAAGCTAAGGATTTGAGGTCACCCTTAAGGTTAAGAGAGCAAATGAAGGGGAGGACGAGCGAAGTGACATTAAAGCGGTAGTTTGACCAAAAATGCAAATTGTGTCATCATTTTAATCACCCTTATGTTGCTTTTAACCCAAGCTGTTCTTTTACATAAAACAAAAATGAATTGGAACTGGGTTTGTTGAGCTTCAAAAAGGGTAAAAAGCATTTTTCTTTTAAGAAATCAATACTTTTTTTAATCAAGGATGCTTTAAATGAATTAAAAAAATACATTAAAGATGTTTACAATGTTACAAAAGATCTCTATTTTAGCTAAACACTGTTCTTTTAAAGTTACTGTTCATCGAAGAAAAAATATATATGATGGTTTCTACAAAAAATATGAAGCAGCAACTGTTTTGAGTTTCAAATCAGCATATTAAAATGATCTCTGAAGGACCATGTGGCAATGAAGACTGGAGTAATGATGCTGAAAATTCAACTTTGTATCACAGGAGTGAATTAGGGTTCACAATATATTCAAATAGATCATAGTTATTTGTAATAATATTTCACAATATTACTGATTTTACTGTATATTTCATACATAAATGCAGCCTTGGTGAGCAGAAGAGACTTTTTCTTAACCCAAACTTCAGTCTTTGTCGACATTTGTTTTCAATTTTAGGTGAACTATCCATTTAAGAACAGTTTTAGGTTTGGTTTTGGTAAATGTGATCTTAAAAGAAGCTTTATATCCTTTGGACTGGTCCAGATGTTTATTAGTGAGCCGTAGGGGGGCGCTTATTTAGGTTTAAGAGAGAAAACAACCTCTTCCTCTCGTCTGCTTGTTAAAGGGTTAGTTCACCCAAAAATGAAAATTAGCCCATTATTTACTCACGCTCCAGGCATCCTAGGTGTATATGACTTCCTTCTTTCAGACGCGTCCAATCGGAGTTATATTAACAATTATCCTGGCATTTCCAAGCTTTAGAATTGCGTGGGTGGCGGGTGTTTTACTTCATCAGTCCAAAACAAGTCCAATAAAATGCATTCATCCATAAAAAAAATTACCTCACACTGCTCCGGGGGGTGAATAAAAGCCTCCTGTAACGAATCAATGCATTTTTGTAAGAAAAATATCCATATTTAAAACTTAATAATCACTTTAATCTATATTGCGCCAACTGGTCGTACATGGAAGCCGTTCTGGGTGGATGACGTAGGATGTATGCGTTATACATGCGCCAGTGAGTCTCGCACAAACCAACATTTGTTTACAGGAGCAAAGGAAGCAAAGTTTACTTATTTTAGCAAAGGAACACCAGTCTCTGCGTGGCTTATATCGAAATCCTCCGATATTTTTCTTTACAAATCCTTGTTTTGTACATCTAATTTGTGACCGTTGTTTTGATCTGTCCATGGCACATTCACGTTCAACACTTCTGAGCGGTGCATGCGTAGCTCCTACGTTATTTGTCAGGAGCTGCTTTCATGTAAAACCAGTTGGTGCAAGCTAGATTAAAGTGATTATTACGTTTTTATTAGGGGCCAAGCACCACAGGTGTGATGGCACCTATTGTATCTGTTAGCGTTCTTTTTCTTCCGCTCTGAAAGCCTATGGCAGCCCATAGAACCGCTTGCGGGAAAGTTGTATAATTTGGCACACTGATAGAGGACAGTCTCAACATTAACCATAGCAAGTTTGGAGTCTCTAACTCAAACACTCTAGCGCCACCACTTGTCCAAAGTTTCTTTTTCTTTATGCTAATAATTTTTTAACCGTAAGACACTAAATCAAAAATCTTTTTTTTTTTCTGAATCCTTGGCTCATGCCCCGTCGAATGAATACCAAAAATCGTAAGGTTTAGATTTTCACCAAAATCGGCTCAGATCATCTTCAGACCATGTTGGCAGAAAGCTATGGAATTCAAAAATTTTCGTCTAACCATTCTCGAATAATGTGCAAACAAATTCTACGAAAAGCACACAAAAATGGATGTGAGACTATAGCTCCGCAATGGTTTGCCGTATTAAGACTTGGTGTGTGTTATAACAAGCATGAGCTGAGGCTACCTGCAGTGTTTCGGCAAAGTGCCACCTAGTGGTCTGGAGATATGAAAAATGTCTATTTTTGCTTATAACTTCTCAAGGGTTTGGTTTTGAATCTTGAAACTGGTCTCATTAGATTTAGGAGCATGCAAGTTTTACCATACCCAATTTTCACGTCATCCATTTTGCATATCGGCCATTTAGAATTTTGTTGTAAAATGTTATATTTTACAAATACATTGACGTATCATTACGTATCAACTCGGTACGTGCATTCGGCACCATGCCCTGACAATGCTCAAAATGCTTTGGAGGCAGCACCACCTTGTGGTCAAAAGTTATAAAGAAGTTTAGAAACATGTTAATAACTTTTGTTTAGATTAGCCTATTGTAATGAAACTGGTCTTGATATAGTCCTTGGATAATGCTGGGAACATCAACACCAATTGTGCCATAATTGGAATAACTTCCTGTCTGCCATTTTGATTTTTGTTGAAAACTTACTTTTGCGAACTCCCTCTAGACCGTTACTCAAATTTTCACCAAATTTGACTTGGATCATCTTCAGACCATGCTGACAAAAAAAATCATCGATTTTGTGTCGATGCCCAGTTGGAAACGGTTTTCGTTTAGCGCATCAACCAATTTGCTGAAAAGATGCCACACTGCATCTGAGGTTGTATCTCTGCAAAGCTTTGACATATTTGCACTAAACTTTGTCACCTCACTCTGACCACACCACATCAATTTGGTAACAGCGCCACCTGTTGGTAAAAAGTGATAACCCACTAAATAATTACTAGTGGTTGTGGTCATCTTAAAATGGCTTCAATTGCTCATTGCTTCAGTTGCTTGAGCAAAAAGTTGGCTGAGCAAATAATGGAATAATTTTCATTTTTGGGTGAACTAACCCTTTAAGAAGTGCTCACACTTAATTTTAAACTTTTGTGTGTGACAAAATTGGCGAAAGAGTAGTTTTGCAATGAAAACACATCTAAGCCTTTATTTGTGGGGGGTCTTTTGACTTTTGCACAGGCAATCACTGTTTTAATCTTCTTCAGTAATTTTATTGCATGGACCATTTACAGTTTGTCCAGTGTAGCCACTAGCCAAAACAACTGAAGATGACAAAAAGAGACAATAATCATTTTGTATGTACACTTGAGCAGAAATCCAAACAATATGATTTTCATGGTTTATTAATGGTTAAATCAATGCAGATGGTTCAGTTTATTGAAAGGAAAAACAAACAGATTGAATGATACGGCCTGCTGGACACTGGTAAGCCAGTTGATGGTAATTTGTCTGTGCGTGGGTCACTCATTGGCCCTGCATGCGCGTTAGATAAACACACACTTCGCTGGAAGCTGCGCTCTTTGTACAACATTTTGTTAACATCCCTGATGTTGTCAAATTGATTGTCAGATTACGACGTTCTGCACAGTTTTGAAGGTTTCTCTCGCTCATGCACTCAAACAGTTTCAAAGCGTTCCGCTCTGCCAGAGAATGTGACATCATCACATTTTTAAGGCCAAACACACACTTCATATAAATGTAAGAATTAAAATGTAATCCAGACAATAACACACACACGCATGCATATTTATGTGCATGCCGTCTAGCACACAGTAGAGAGGGAGAGAGAGAGAGAGAGAGAGAGCATTGCATCCTCTGCTGACTCCTGCTATTGCCCAAGAGGGATTGTTTGTGTGGTTTCCACTGGCAACCAGAAGGGAGTGATGGGTAGGGCATGTACTGGTGATACAGAACTCTAATGTTATTTGGCTCTGCGTGTGTGAGAGTGTGTGCGCGCTGCTCTTTGAAGATTAAACGCTAGTGACATGCACGCATGAACTACTGGACTGGAAGTGGAGAATGAACCCTGGTCTCTGCCCTCTCTCTCTCTTTCTCTCGCTCCCCCTTTGTTTCTTTCCTCTCTGATGGTTTTACCAGAGTTGTGACTCATTGGGCATTTAGCCATAACATGCGATTTCTGAGAGAGAGGGAAGAGGAAAGGTGAAAAAGAGAAGAGTTAGGAAGAATCGGTTGTGAATGCAGCTATAAGATTTGAGTAGAAAACTAGACTTATACTTTCTCTGAAGAGAATCTGAGTGATGTTGTCCACATAAAACTCACTGCATTGATATGCTGGATTGTTGCTATGTGGTCTTACGTGAATCACTGCAAAAAATCTTCCTACTTTTTTTTTTTTTTGTCCAGTATAAGTATCTAGACATTCTTAAATCAAGATACATTTACTTGAGACACAAAATGAGTTAAGGCAATAAGTCTTGTTTTCTGACAAAATGTATCAGTTGAGTGAGTTTATGCTTTAAACAAGAAAAAATTCTGCCAGTCGGATCAGAAAAATACTTAACTTAATAAACTTAATTTATGACAAAAACAAGATTAAGCAAAATAAGATATTTGTGCAGATCTTTGTTGTTGTTTTAAGCATAAAGTTATGTAATTTTAATACATTTTTTTTTTCATAAAACAAGACTTATAAGAGAACAAAACTGTACAGATAATTTACTCACACCTTTGTCATCCAAGATTTTCATGTCTTTCTTTCTTCAGTCGTAAAGAAATAGTAAACATTTCAGAATTTCTCTCCATATAGTGGACTTCTATGGTGCCCGTGAGTTTGAACGTCCAAAATGCAGTTTAAATGCAGCTTCAAAGGGCTCTACATGATCCCAGCTGAGGATGAAGGTGAAAACATCAGTTATTTTCTAAAAAATTACAATTCATATACTTTTTAACCTCAAATGCTTGTCTTGTCTAGCTCTGCGTTTACTTTAAGTACTACATTCCGGTTCAAGACAGTTAGGGTATGTCAAAGAACTCCCATCTCCATTTTCTCCTCCAACTTCGTCCTACATCACTGCAGAAGTACCGTCCAGGTGTTTACAAAGTAAACGTGCAAAGAAGGTTAAACGCTCTTTACAAAAAAAGGTACCCCAACTGTATTGAACTGGAGTACACATGCACATCGCAGAGCTAGACAAGATGTGCATTTGAGGTTAAAAAGTATATAATTTTTATTTTTTCATTTTTTTTTTCATTTCGCTAGATAAGTATGGGCATATTTTTGTGCCAATAAGAATGAACGTAACTTTATAAAACTGAACGTAACTTTCCAAGAAACGATCAAAAATATGCCACTGCAAAAGAAGAAAAACACAATGAAAATGAAAAAATGAACTTAATGAATTTAACACGCTCTTCAAATATGCTTCATTCTTTGTTAATGATTCTCAAAGAATCGTTTTCGCGAATCATGGATTTTGAATGCGTTGCCACAGCTTTCGCTTACGCTTCGCAAATATTCGTTTGCTGTTTTGGCACAAACCTCTCATGGGGGCGGGCTTAACAGCGATCTACTCTGATTGGCTAATGAGCTTTTGATGGACAGTTGCTCTCTGACCTGGATGCACCATGGGATGCACAGACGGTGACGTCAGTGGCGCGCATATTGGAAAGTTGTTGCGTCGCGCTTTGTTTATATTAAGTATTAATGTTATTAGTATTTCACCTACGGTCGTCTCTTAGTTTCTAAAGATGAGCTCCCAGGAGAGACACGGAGCGGCATCATCTTCCACCTCAGCTTGTCCCTCAGGGCAGCTTAAAGGGGACGTTCTAAAACGCTTAACGTGGAAAACGCTTAATGTGGCTTACGTACGTAAAAAAACGACCAGGAATCCCCAAATTTCTGTCAAACCACTTGTAACAAACACTAACTACTATCAAAAGAACGAGCCCTTATTCCACAGATAAAGTGAATAATATCACGTTAAGCGTTTTCTCCCCCATAGAAGCCCATTATAAGGAAACAGCTTAACGTGGTTTAATTTACCTCAACAGAGACCCGGGAAGACCAAACTTCTGTCAAATTTTACTTATAATAAATGCTTGCTGCTGTCAAAAGAACGAGCTCTTATTCAGCATATAAAGTGATCGCCTCCCATAGAAGTCCATAAAAAAAAAAACGCCTTAACGGAGCTTAACAATGACCGGGAAAAAACAAATTTCTGTCAAACGTTACATATAAACACTTGCTGCTGTCAAAAGAATGAGATCTCATTCAGCAAATAAAGTGAATATATCACGTTAAGCGTCCCCCATGGAAGTCCATAAGGAAACAGCTTAACGTGGTTTAACATATCTTAACAACGACTGGGGAAAACCAAACTTCTAAGAAATATTACTTATAATAAGTGCTTGCTGCTGTCAAAAGAATGAGATCTCATTCAGCATAAAGTATAATATCACGTTAAGCGTTTTCTCCCTGGTTTGACATACCTTAACAACGAATGGGGAAAACCAAATTTCTGTCAAATGTTAGGCCTACATATGATAAACAGTTGCTGCTGTCAAAAGAATGAGCTCTTATTCAGCGTATAAAGTAGCCTAATTGATATGTTAAGCGTTATTTCACATAGAAGTCGGCTTAACGTGGACGCTTCGACGAATTGAGAACATTGTAATTTTGTTCAGTTTAATTTTGTAATAAGCATGAAAGTTAAGACAGGTAGCCTACATTTTATCGTGTCTCACCTGTCTGTAATGATCAGTCCTTTGCGCAGACCTCAGTGAAGTTGGCACGCATCAAAAATTAAATATTTACCAAAACTATGCCATTCGTTTGTGCTCGATTTGTGCTGTTGAAATGAGAGTCAAATATATATCCCCTTCTTAGAAATAACAAAAACAATTCGGGACAGTGATGTTTAGCTTGGCAGCAGAGTTTAAAAATAAATTTATTGTTGCCAACTGCAGCTCCGGGTTTTTTATTTATTTATTTTTTTTTATTTTGTGATCGATTGTACGGATAGAATAGAATTAACATTCTATTTATTTCTCCACAGTAAAACATTACAAATTTCTGGAGAAAATGTGATGGCACGCAAAGTTGGTCCAAATTCATGACTTCTTTACTATAAGTAAATTTGACAGAAGTCGTTGTTAAGGTGCGCTAAACCAAGCACCTTATAATGGACTTCTATGGGGAACGTGTAATTTGATATTATTCTCTTTATGCATGTTCTTTTGACAGCAGAAAGTGTTTTTTTTTTTCCTATGGGGAATAACGCGTAACATATTATTCACTATACGCTGAATAAGAGCTCATTCTTTTAACAGCAGCTAGTGTTTATTATGTAACATTTGACAGAAATTTGGTTTTCCCCAGTCGTTGTTAAGATAGGTTAAGCCACGTTAAGTTATTTCCTTATCTATGGGGGACGCTTAACGTGATACATTCACTTTATATGCGGAATAAGAGCTCATTCTTTTGACAGCAGAAAGTATTTATTATAAGTAAAATTTGACAGAAGATTGGTCTTCCCCAGTTGAACCATGTTAAGCTTTTTCCTTAATGAAGTTCTATAGGGAGAAAAAGCTTAACGTGATATTATTTACTTTATATGCTGAATGAGAGCTCGTTCTTTTGACAGCAGCAAGCATTTATTATAAGTAAAATTTGACAGAAGTTTGGTCTTCCCGGGTCTCTGTTGAGGTAAATTAAACCACGTTAAGCTGTTTTCTTATAATGGGCTTCTATGGGGGAGAAAACGCTTAACGTGATATTATTCACTTTATCTGTGGAATAAGGGCTCGTTCTTTTGATAGTAGTTAGTGTTTGTTACAAGTGGTTTGACAGACATTTGGGGATTCCTGGTCGTTTTTTACGTACGTAAGCCACATTAAGCGTTTTCCACGTTAAGCGTTTTAGAACGTCCCCTTTAAGCTGCCCTGAGGGACAAGCTGAGGTGGAAGATGATGCCGCTCCGTGTCTCTCCTGGGAGCTCATCTTTAGAAACTAAGAGACGACCGTAGGTGAAATACTAATAACATTAATACTTAATATAAACAAAGCGCGACGTATTGCACACCGCAACAACTTTCCAATATGCGCACCACTGACGTCACCGTCTGTGCATCCCATGGTGCATCCAGGTCAGAGAGCAACTGTCCATCAAAAGCTCATTAGCCAATCAGAGTAGATCGCTGTGAAGCCCGCCCCCATGAGAGGTTTGTGCCAAAACAGCAAACGAAAATTTGCGAAGCGTAAGCGAAAGCTGTGGCAACGCATTCAAAATCCATGATTCGCGAAAACGATTCTTTGAGAATCATTAACAAAGAATGAAGCATATTTGAAGAACGTGTTAAATTCGTGCGACTGAGTTCATTTTTTCATTTTCATTGTGTTTTTCTTCTTTTGCAGTGGCATATTTTTGATAGTTTCTTGGAAAGTTACGTTCAGTTTTATAAAGTTACGTTCATTCTTATTGGCACAAAAATAAGCCCATAGATAAGACTCTTCTTTCTCAGCTGGGATCGTTTTAAAGCTGCATCTAAACTGCATTTTGGAAGTTCTAACTCATGGGCACCGTAGAAGTCCACTAAATGGAATTTTCGAAATGTTTTTCTCAGGAAACATAATTTCTTTACGACTGAATAAAGAAAGACACAAACATCTTGGATAACAAGGGGGTGAGTACATTATCTGTACATTTTTGTTCTAGAAGTGAACTTCTTCTTTAAAGCTGCAGTCTGTAACTTTTTTTTTTTTGGTTAAAAATGACCCAAAATCAATTTTTGAGCAATATAAACCAGTCACTTTTCAAAACTATCTCCTTACTTTAGCCTGATTCACAATGGCAAGCATGTAATGTTTTCTAATCTGAGTGGTACTGGATTCGCTAGAAATTCGAGTATGCTGCCGCGTCATTATGTCACATCTGTAAACATAGAAAAGACGTCCCGGCTAGTAGACTACATCGCATGTGAGGATGATGCAGGTGCTGAATTGTTTATAGCCTTTTCTCACAGCAGATGGAATAATTAAATTTATCATTTTGATGCCGTATTGTAATCCAGAAAGGATTTTGTGTATAATTACAAATATGTGGAATTACACAATATTTGTATTTTAAAGAGAACCAGTTCTAAGGAACATAAATTAGCTTTTTGGGTTAAAAGAATAATTTCTTTATATGAAATTCGAATGGTATGACAATTACAAATGAGACTGTATGGCAATTTACATCTACATGCTAATACACACAAAATATACATAGTCACGCAATGCTGATGTTGTTAACATTATAGTCATTTTCACAATTTGATGTGATATGAGCAAAGCGATAGTTGTATTTTATCACCATTGGTAGCATGATTTATTGTAATGCTTTTTTCCTCAGTTGGTCAGAACAAAATTGGCAGACACGTTCAGATGACAATATCCATTTTTTATTTGGGCCATATATTCCAAGACGTAGGCTAGAATCTGTGATTCCAAAGTACATCCACACCAGTTCGGTGACTGACAGCCACACATACACCTCAAAACATTAGATTCATACACGCTGGAGCCGTGCCAATGCACAACCCACATAATGAAGATAAGTCCACAAATAACTGCAATTGCAGGTTTCAACATATAGGGATGGCAACAGAGAGGCAACACTTACAGATTCCAGCTGTTTTGCTTCCCAAGTAAATGTATCTTGATTAAATCTGACAGCTTTCTGACCCTGCATAGACAGCAACACAACTGACACGTTCAAGGCCCAGAAAGGTAGTAAGGACATCATTAAAATAGTCCATGTGACTTCAGTTGTTCAACCCTAATGTTATGAAGCTACGAGAATACTTTTTGCATGCAAAGACTTTATTCAACAATTTCTTCTCTTCCATGTCAGTCTCCGTCACCATTTGCGAAAGTACCATGGTGCATGCGTGTGGCACTGCAACAGCATTTTCACATCTTGTCCCGCATGTTGCGTATTGAGAAACTGTCCTGCATTTTCGTCAGTCTGTTGGTTTAAACTGTCATAATAAGAAAACGTACATACATTCTTTTGCCTTTTTTAAAAAGTTTTTTATTTATTCTTTTTGCGGCACAGTTTCCACGCAAAGGATGTGCGGACCTCATCAAGTGAGTGAGCACCACCGATGGAAATGGTCAAGCGCACAGAAAAAAACTGAATATTCTCCATTCATTTTAACCAATTAAAAAATTGATGCATCTTTCAGACACGACTCTCTTTTTATTTTAAAGGAACACTTCACTTTTTTAGGAAATAGGCTCATTCTCCAACTCCCCCTGAGTTAATAAGTTGAGTTTTACTGTTTTGAAATCCATTCAGCCGTTCTCCTGTTCTGGCGATATCACTTTTAGCATAGCTTAACATAGATCATTGAATCCTATTAGACCAATAGCATCGCGTTCAAAAATAACCAATGAGTTTCAGTATTTGTCCTAATTAAAACTTGACTCTTCTGCAGTTATGTCGTGTACTAAGATTGGCGGAAAATGTAAAGATGCAATTTTCTAGGCCGATAAGATTAGGAACTACACTCCCATTCTGGTGTAATAGTCAAGGAAGTTTGCTGCCGTAATATGGACGCAGCAGGCGCAGTAATATCACGCAGCACCTGAAATTAGTTCCCAGCTGGGTAACTTCCAATGAGGAACGCTCCCTGTGAATGCAGTTGGTCACGTTGTGCTGCAATGTGCTGCGTGATATTACTGCGCCTGCTTCGGCCATGTTACGGCAGTAAACTTCACTAAATAACTACAGAAGAGTCCAGTTTTAAATAGGACAAATACCGAAACTCGATCATTTTTAAACGCGATGCTATTGGTCTAATAGGATTCAATGATCTATGCTAAGCTATGCTAAAAGTGATATCGCCAGAACAGGAGAACGGCTGAATGGATTTCAGAACAGTAAAACTCAACTTATTAACTCGGGGGGAGTTGGAGAATTAGCCTACTTCCAAAAAAAGTGGAGTGTTCCTTTAATAGTTCAATTGAAGCAGTTTCTATGCCGTTATTTTATTGACTAGTGCGCGTTATTGTAATGCGAGGGTGCATCTAAATGCGGGAGCACAAACCTCTTCTCCTGCAGGTGGATTCTCTTCACTCTCAAACAAAACAGACACGCTTACTCACGTACATGTGCGCACTCAGAAATCTAAATCGGCGTTTATGACAATGAATCAGTATTTACATAGCATAACAGTAGTAAATGTATCTGTCTCACATGTGTCCCGCATTGTCCCGCAAAATCACATCTACTGTCCCGCAACAGATCTATTGCCAGGTGGTCACCCTATGCTGCTGACGCAGGAGCTGGGATTCTGACGTAGAACCCTGATGCTCTGCTCCTTGTTTACAAGCAAAGAAAGACGTACAATGTACATAAAACAGATGATTTTAGACAGAAGATTTCGACAGAGAGGATGACTTGCTATGTTTTGCACAGCCTTACTTATTTGAACCAGATACAGACGATGAACTAAGAGAGATGGACGTTCCATGTCAGAACTACCTTTCTGAGCCATAAAACATTTCAGTTGTGTTGTGGTCTATACAAAGTCCGAAAGCTTTCGGGATTTAACCAAAAAATTCCGAAGATGAACGAAGGTCTTTTGGGTTTGGTACAACATGAGGTTAAGTAATTATTAGATTTTTTTTTTTCTTTTTTAAATTTGGGGTGAACTATCCCTTTTAAGTAAACAGCACTTATAATTCTCTCTCTGTCTCATAGTTGGCCTGTGGTTCTTAATTAAATTGTTTAATAGAAAACATGATTATGTGTCGAGTTTACTCAGCAGAAAATGAGCAGGACTGGTCTTCCACTGGATCAGTTTGTTTTTCCTTTTTTTCCCGTAATTGTTGTCACTCCCTCCAGTAGAAACCGTCTGTCATCTCGCTCTTTTCCTAGGCCGTTCACAGACCGACTGCGTCATTTACACCCAATTTCCGTCAAGTCTAGATGGAAACATCCACCGGTTACATCTAAACCAGCGTCCATCAGCGACTTAAAACATCATTATTGAGTTTCTGGCGGTCACATTTATACAAATGTTCCAGATGCCCACATTTACATAGATCAATTAAGACATATTGCAGACTTCCTTTGTTTTTAAATAAAGCTCATTTTAATGACTATACACCAAGTACTAATCCTAAAAGAAAACATTTGCGTTTTCAAAGAGGAAAAAAAAAACATTTATTTTATTAATGAATCGTTTTCCAATCGAGTCCAATTTTTCCAAATGTTCCTGACTGTCTGCACAAGGGAGATTTTGTCAGATTTAGCTAAATTCTAACGACTAATTTTCCCCTAAAGTATAGCTAAGTAAAAACACACACTTTGGCCTCATGTCCTCATCAAACTCCAGCTCTTTCATTCCACGTTCTTTATTAATCACCAGCTTTTACTCTCATTAAATCTCTGTGTGTGAGCCTACAGATCTGTTCTGTGTGTTATCACCCAAACACACCAGGGATTATACACACACAGGCAGGTCAGATAACTTTCCCATCTCTCCTCATTTGCCTTTTTCTATTCATCAGCTCTCGTGCTCATTTCTCATTGGTGAATGTGCTGTGCTGGTGAGGATGATGAGGATGAAAGGCTAATGATACAAATCAACTTCAAGTGAAGAGATCACCAGAGAGCGCTGCCTCCTTCAGGGAAGTGGTGGTACAACATGATTCTGTCAACAGGTATGTTCAGAATTGCATACTGTGCATGTATTTTCTGTATGCATGGAACATCCGAATGGCCAATTACAAAAGGCCAGATATGCATACAATTAGAGCACACTACATACAAAAAGACAGTTTCTTACTTCAGTGTTCAGAGATAAATCGGAAGTACAGAGGCAATGTGTGCACAGTGTACAGTGCAAAAAAAACATTCAGTATTCATTAAAATTAATTAACACAGTGAAATGCAAACTCAAAATATGACACAAACCTGCAATTATTAAATCTCAATTTATTAACCAATGTCTTTGCTGCTGATCTTTGATGATCCAGTTCAACCATTCTAATAATCTAAAATGAAACTTTTTAATATTAAAAACAAACAAGCAAGAACTGCCCAGACTGAAAAAGTAATATGAAAGTATGCAAAAGTAAAGTAACGCATTACTTTCCATAAAAAGTATCTAAGTAACGTAATTAGTTACTTTTTTTAGGGAGTAACGCAATATTGTAATGTATTACTTTTAAAAGCAACTTTCCCCAACACTGTTAATACGCATCCCAAAGTTTTAGGTTATGACTTACACACTGCAGCTTTATTTTTACACAAATTTGAAATGCAAACTAACTGTATTTGCTTTCCAGATTCTACCTGGAAGCCATGCAGTTTAATGTTGCATGTGCCAACAAAGTCTCGTAGAATGACCATACATTTTCTTTTTCCCAGACTTGTGGCCAGGATTTCTAAATTGCCTTGAATGTCCAGGCTTTGGCTTTGTTTTCCTATTTCCTTCATACACTATATGTACATAGGTCAAAGACATTAAGATGTCCACATGAAAAGAAATTTACAAAAGTGATTTTATGTCCATAGAAAGCAAGTAAAGTGTATATGTTTAAAGGGGTCATCGGATGCAAAACTCACTTTTGCATGTTGTTTCAACATTAATGTGTGTTGGCAGTTTGTGTATACAACCACCCTACAATGATAAAATCCACCCAGTGGTATTTTTTTAATCTTTAAAAGTAATATCCCCTTTATAAAATCAGGTCATTCTCAGCTTCTTGTCATTGTGACGACACACAGAGAGAGGCCGCTTCTGCGATTGACATGAACGCCTCACCTTAGACCCGCCCTCACCGAGCTGAAACAGTCCGACTCTGATCGCCATTGTGTCGACTCAGGTGCAGCTGAAGACAAGAATGTCTCCGATTGAGTGATTGAGGTGTTCTGTTGTTGGATGTAATAATGAACATAGCAGTCATCATTTACTCCCGACATCTGAGCCGCTGTTTTTGACAGGAAAGCACCGATCCTGATCTACATATGCATCTATGTCCGTGCGAATCATTCGTGATGCAGCTTCACCAACAGCAGAAGTGAGTTTAAGGGTTTTTTGCATCTATTCAAATGTCCTTTCTTAATAATGTGCTGGTTAACAAGTTTCACAGCTAAACGCTGCCAAATGTGGCTAAAGTAAACATTACGGCTCATCATCCCACGGCAGAGAGGGGAGGGGCAAGCAGAGCTCATTAGCATTTAAAGGAACACGCAACAGAATAGCTCGTTCTTAAAAGGGCTGATTTTGACAAGGTAAAAAGAGTGTTTTTACACTACCATTGAGAAGTATGTTATAGACCTCTCATTAAGACCCTAAAGAATCATATCAACTTGTGGAAAATGGGCACCCGATGACCACTTTAAGGTTTTAAATACGTTTTTTGGAGAATAAAATGTCAAAATTTGGTTGATAAAAATTGACATTGTCATTCAGTGTAACACAATATTTATGTAAAAATTCAAACAACATGCTTATTAAAATACAGTCAAGCCCGAAATTATTCATACCCCTGGCAAATTCTGACTTAAAGTTACTTATTCAACCAGGTTTTTTTGCACCGGAAATGACACAGGCTCCTCCCAAAAGATAATGATACGATGTACAAGAGGCATCATTGTGGAAAAAAATATTTCTCAGCTTATTTAAAATTATTCATACCCTTTGCAAACTGTCACAGTCTGTGGGAAAATCCATAGTTCTATACCATTCCAAATAGTCCAAGCTGTTCTAAAGCATCCTAATTACCCTGATTCATTGGGAACAGCTGTTTTAATCAACTCAACAGATGAAAAACAGAAGCTCTCTGCTGTTGGTTTGCGGATAGTCATGGCTAAGACAAAGAAGCTCACTGAGGACCTGCGGCTGCGCATTGTGGCTGCTGACCAGTCAGGAAAGGGCTATAAGACCATATCTAAATGTTCCAGTGGCTACAGTGCAGTATTATAAAAAATACAAGACGTTCTGCGCTGTGAAAAATCTCAGAAGACATGGTCGGGAGCCAAAAGTGACACCTGTGCTGGCCAGGAGGATAGTGAGAGAGGTAAAAAAAAAAGAATCCTAGGATCACCACTAAGGCCATACTGCTGAATCTGGGCTCTGCTGGTGGCAACATCTCAAGGCAGACAGTCCAACGGACACTGCACACCGCTGGGTTCCACGGATGCAGACCAAGGAGGACACCACTTCTCCAGATAAGGCACACAAAAGCCCGCTTGGTCTTTGCAAATGGTCATCTGGACAAAGAAGAAGACTTCTTGTCTTCGGTTTTATGGTCAGATGAAACAAACATTGAATTCTTTGGCCACAATGATGTAGCTTTCATTTGGCTTAAAAAAGGAGAAGCCTTCAACCCTAAGAACACCATCCCTACTGTCAAACATGGTGGTGGGAACCTAAGGTTTTGGGGTTTGTTTTTCAGCCGGTGGACCAGGGAAACTAATCACAGTTAACGGCACCGTGAAAAAGGAGCAATACATCAAATTCTCAACAACAACATCAGGCAGTCTGCAGAGAAACTTATCCTTGGGCACCAGCGGACATTTCAGCACGACAATGACCCAAAACACACAGCAAAAGTGGTGAAGAAATGGTTAGCAGACAAAAACATTAACGTTTTGCAGAGGCCCAGCTAGAGTTCTGACTTAAATTCAATTGAGAATCTGTGGAGGGAGCTAAAGCTATAATTCAGGGTGATGGCAGGGAGACACTCCAACCTGAAAGAGTTTGGAGCTCATTGCTAAAGATGAATGGGCAAAAATACCAGTGGAGACATGCAAAAAGCTGCTTAGCAATTATTTGATTGCTGTAATAGCCAATAAAGGCTTTTCTATTGATTATTGAGAAGGGTATGAATAATTTTGGACATGCCGCTTTTTTTTCAAATGTGAATAAAAGATGAGTAATATTTTTTTCCACAATGATGCCTCTTGTACATCATCTTATTATCTTCTGGGAGACGTCTGTGTCATTTCTAATTAAAAAAAAAAAAACTAAAAAAAAAAAAAAACTTGCTGGATGAATAAAAGTAACTTTAAGTCAGAATTTGCCAGGGGTATGAATAATTTCGGGCTTGACTGTATCTCTGTAGATCCCACCTCCTTATGCACCATGGTTGGTCGATTATGTGCAATTCCTGCAAACCATTTTTCAATCATTACTTCCATCAAGTATGAAAAACAAATCACAGACATTGTAGACCATTTTGAAATCCTGGCCAGGATATATCTGGGGGAAAAGGGCGTACAGTCACCCTAATGCATCATACTGCTGTTTATCATTGCATACTGCATGCTGTTTTTAGATATTATTTTATAAAAAAAAAAAACAAACAACAGTATACAGTATATAGTGTGCTCTGTGCAGCTAGTACTAGCATTCCCTTCTGAACATTGCCAGCGTTTCATTACAACACACAAATTGTGCTGTACAAGCCTCACTGATGTGCCGGTCACGGTTCTTTCTGTTCGCAGGAAATCTGGGAATGTTACATTGGACCTCGTGAACTTTGACTAGTATTCAGTGACACCGTTGGACGGGCCTGTGATCTGGTTATGTAACCAGATCTGCGATTGGTTAAATGTGACCCTGAGGGAAATTACGGATCTGTCATTGATATGAGTGGCCCCACCCACCTGTTAAGAATTTACTTTGCTCAATATATGTGTGTGTGTGTGTCTGTCTGTTCCAACATGTCTATGCCGTTTTTGCGGGAATTTTATAATCTTGTCCTGGAATACACGCTCTCGTCTGACACCCTTTTTCTCCTTCTTCTTTTTCTCGTTCCCCTCTTTGACAGCATTAATATGTTCAGTAGATCACGTTACACTTTCTCCCTATCCATCTCCTTGTGCCAAACTTCTCTTTCTGCAACCTTTCTTTTTCTTTCTCTGCCCTTTTTTTTCCAGTGGGACTCTTTCTATCCCTCTCTTTTTCTGTCTCTTATGTATACATATTCTCACAGACATACTTGCGTTTTCTCACGAACACACATGCGCTCCTCTCCAGGCCTCTCAGGTTGCTGCCATTTTCCATTTTTGAGTGCTCAGTAATAATAATAATATTAACGTGTGTGTAAGAGGTGTCGGGGCTGCCAGTCTCTTATAAATATGAGCCCTTTTCACTGGCAACCCGAGACCCCAGACCCGCCTTACGCCCGTTTACACAGCTGAATAACATGTGTAAGAAACTCTCTTCTTCTTTCTCTCTGTCTTTATTCTTCCATCTTACCCTCTCCCAGACAGAAACACCTCTTGTCTCACCACACCCAGCATTTCCATTTCCACTCTTTTCTTTGTCTGTTTGTCATGAATTCATTTGCTCTTTCTTTCTCTCTCTCTCTCTCTCTCTCTCTCTCTCTGTTTTAACCTCTGTCTTGCTGTCAAATTCTTACTCTCATAAAGAGTATTTCCCCCATTTTCTTCCCCATACAGTTTTTGGTTTGCTTCCAAATCCCAGAGCTCTACCTACATAGGCAGTATTTTAAGGCATCATAGGTGCACTGCAGCAATGATTTTCTTACATATTTTACAAACATCTAAACATTCCTAAATAAACATACATTTACTTGTGAAGCAAAATAATATTTAGTCTTGATTTCAGGGGGTGAAAACATTAGAATGAAGTGAGGCTAATATATGAAAATAGAACATGAAAAATAATTCAAATGGTGTCAAAATCTGACCTCATTGACATATTTGATTTTCAGAAAACAAGACTTATTATCTACTTTCA
Source organism: Garra rufa (assembly GCF_049309525.1). Lineage (NCBI taxonomy): Eukaryota > Metazoa > Chordata > Actinopteri > Cypriniformes > Cyprinidae > Garra > Garra rufa. The sequence continues at coordinate 11,484,794 of NC_133376.1, forward strand.
CAAGTAAATGTATCTTAATGTAAGAATGTTTAGATATTTGTAATGGAAATAAAGACAAACATTTTTGTCTACATGGTTCCATAAAGAACCTTTAACATCTGAAGAATCTTTCTGTTTCACAAAAGGTTCTTTGTGGCAAACAAGGTTCTTCAGATTATAAAAAGGTAAGCAAGAGATGGTTCTTTAAAGAACTGAATGGTACTTTGTGGAACCAAAAATGGTTCTTCTATGGCATCGCTTGAAGAACCTTTTGAAGCACCTTTATTTTTAAGAGTGTAAGGGAGCTTAAATATGCTGCCTTTAAAAAAAATGTTCAGTAAAGCAAAATTTATGAATACTGTATTTATACTTATTGGAGTATCATTCATTGAGCAAAATGCTAGAACTACCTGTGTAGCAGTAGACAGCAAGACAGCTCACTAGGTTTTGGAACGGAGTCTTTCTCTTTCCATCTTTGCAATATTTTATAGTCTGTCTCTCTCTTTCTGTCTCTCCCCATTTCTCGTTCACATCTGGTGCAGTAATTACAGGTTATCACCCCACAGGGGGTGTTCGCACACACACACAGGCCGCTTTCTGGTTCATGTACCCGTAGGAAAGAAAAATCACAAATGAGATCTCTTTAATATCTCTGTTTCTTCTATGCAGAAAATTAGACTTTTTCTCTACTCTCCTGCTTAGGTTTCTCTTTAGTAAAAGACCCATCAGATACAAAAATCTCAAACTGTGCTCAGATTTAACTAGGCCATTTAGCATTTAATCAAAATGCTGTCAAAAAGCAGAGATCTTAATATGAACTCAAACAATCATTAAATTCCTACTGTTTGCCTCTATACTGTTACTGTCAATTATTAACTAATGAAAAAAAAAAGACATTCTTTAAGAAAAGAAAGTGATGCTTAATTTGTAGCATTTTTGAGGTTGTGGGAAGTTGTACAGCAATGTTTGCAACACCAAGGTCAGGTTTGGCACCCTGAGAATGTATTAACATATATGCAAGCCACTTTTAATGAAAGCATTTTTTGTTTTACAGAGCTTGGGTCTGTGTGGAATCAGTCTCATTCTCAAAGACCTGACAATCAACTGAGAGTGTCAAACACATCAGCTGTCTGAAGACTCCATTTCAGACAGGTGTGTGGAAAAACAACAGCAAACCGGAAACTCAGCATCTGTCTGCAGGTTCTGCTGATATTCTGTGGTCTTTGCTGCCCTCTTTTGGATAGTAGTTATATATTATTAGCAAGTTAAATATGTGACCCTGGACCACAAAACCAGTCTTAAGTAGCATGGGTATACAGGTATGTGCCAAAGAATTAGAATATCGAGGGAAAGTCCATTTATTTCGATAATTTGTTTCAAATAGTGAAACTTGAATGTTACATTAGTTCACTAAACACAAAGTGAAATATTTCAAGCCTTTATTTGTTTCAATTTTGATGATTATGGATTAAAGACTAAAAAAAAACAAATCCAGTATTTCACAAAATTAGAATATTTCATGTGACCAATAAAAAAAGGATCTTAAACATGTTGGCCTTCTGAAAAGTGTGTTAATGTACTGTATTATGTCCTCAGTACTTTGTTGGGCCTCCTTTTGCACTAATTACAGCATCAAGGCGGCGTGGCATGGAAGCGATCACCTTTGACACAGTTGAGGTGTTATGGTAGCCCAAGTTGCTTTGATATTGGCCTTCAGCTCGTCTGCATTTTGGGGTCTCTGTTCCCTCATCTTCCTTTTGACAATACCCCATAGATTTTCAATGGGGTTTAAGTCAAGCGAGTTTGCCGGCCAAACAAGTACAGTTATTCCATGGCTATTAAACCAGGTACTGGTAGTTTTGGTTTCGAGGGAAGGTGCCAAATCCTGCTGGAAAATAAAATCATCATCTCCAAAAAGCTTGCTGGCAGCAGGAAGCATGAAGTGCTCTGAAATGTCCTGGTAGGCAGCTGGGTTGACTGTGGACTTGATAAAAGACAATGGACCCACACCAGCAGATGACATGGCTCCCCAAACCATCACTGACTGTGGAAACTTCACACTAGACTTTAAGCAGCTTGACTTTTGTGCCTCTCTGGTCTTCCTCCAGACTCTGGGACCTTGATTTCCAAATGAAATGAAAAATTTGCTTTCATCTAAAAACAGGACTTGGGACCACTGGGCAACAGATCACTACTTTTTCTCCTTAGCCCAGCACAGATGCTTCTGACGTTGTTTTTGGTTAAGGAGTGGCTTGACGCATGGATGTGGTGGTTCTTGATGCACTGACACCAGCCTCAGTCCACTCCTTATGAAGGTCACCCCTGTCACTTGTGCACCTTTTCCGGCCGCATTTTTCCCTTCCTCTTAACACTCTGTTAATATACTTCGATACTGGGCTCTGTGAGCATCCAGCTTCTTTTGCAATTGCCTTTTGAGACTTTTCCTCCTTATGAAGGGTGTCAATGATGGTCTTCTGCAGTCTTCCCCATGATTCTGAAGCCATTTAAAGGCTGAGGAAACCTTTGCAGGTGTTTTGCGTTAATTAGCTGACTAGATTGGGACACAGGGAGCCTACAATATTGAACTTTGTCATAATATTCTAATTTTGTGAAATACTGGATTTTTTTTAATTTTTTTATCTTTAATCCACAATCATTAAAATTGAAACAAATAAAGGCTTGAAATATTTCACTTTGTGTGTAGTGAACTAATATAACATACAAGTTTCACTTTTTGAAACAAATTATTGAAATAAATGGACTTTCCCTCAATATTTTTGTAGCAATAGCCAAAAATACACTGTATGAATCAAAATGATAGATTTTTCTTTAATGCCAAAAATCATTAGATATTAAAGATCATGCTCCATGAAGATATTTAGTAAATTTCCTACTGTAAATATATCAAAACTTAATTTGTTGATTAGCAATACGCATTGCTAAGAACTTCATCTGAACAACTTTATTTTCTTAATATTTTTATTTTTTTGCACCCTCAGATTCCAGATTTTCTAATAGTTGTATCTCTGCCAAATATTGTCCTATCCTAAAAAAATAATACATTGATAAAAAGCTTTTGACCCTTATGACTAGTTTCATGGTCCAGGGTCAGATATAAACCTTCCGGTCTCCTTACACATACAGTAGGCCTATTAGGTGGTGATGCTGTAGTATGATATAAAGTGGCTCCAGAAAGTCTTTGCATATTTAAATCAGACTTTAAAATGCATAAATGCCTTTGCATATGATTAATAAAATATAAAGTACCAACTTTTCTCCCTAAAGTCTCTAAAAGTCTTTAGTGACCATATGGACTTTTACACTGTTTACAATGTTTACGTTGTTACATTTGCATTTTACAAAAAGATCTATTTAAAAACAATTCATCAAAGAATGCTCAAAAATGTATCCCAGTTTCCATTAAATATAAAGCACTAGAAATGTCAAAAGCATTAATAATAATCAGAAATGTTTCTTGAGCAGCAAATCAGCATATAAAATGTTTTCTGAGGGATCGTGTGGCACTGAATATTGGAGTAATTATGTTATAATTCAGCTTTGCATCACAGGTATGAATTACTTTTTAAAATATATTCAATATTTAGAATTGTAATATTTCAAAATATTTTTTTCTACTGAAATTTGTAGACTTTTTAAACTACTTTGTCGTTTTCCCCAAGCTGTAAAAACCACATATGTCCATTAGATGGCGCAATAAGACCGTGGAAATCCCCCTGTAAGTGTCCACCGTATTAAAACATAGTTTTATTAAAACCTAGCTAGGTTATATAATATAATCATCTGCGTTATCGCCGCGCGTTTTGATGGATGTTGTTTTATTGTAATAGGCTCACCGTCTTCAGTTTCGTAGTCAAAGTTTCGTTTTCTGTTGTTAAAGCGTTGGACTTCCGTTTTTCAGTGATTGATCTAGTTAAAGCACCTGTTCAGTGCTGCGTTTCTCGCGTTGGTTTAGCTCAGTGGTTACTTCAAGTCAGAGTTAGCTCATGGTCGATGGGTCACCGACGGCCAGAGATAAAACCACGGGCCCTGTCCAGCGTTTTGCATTTTTGGAGCTGTTAAAAATCTTGGTCTTCCCTTCACTAACTTCAAATGTTTTTGACCGCACAGAGGGTCAGTTATGGCCTATAAAACTGTTGGCCAGTCTGAAACTAAACTATTTTAATTTTAATTTTGTGTGTGTGTAAGTGTGTACCTACTTAACCACATTTGAGGAACAAATGTGTACCCTAAATTGAACAAAACCTCCTTTGGGGACGTCCTCATTTGTAAAACTGGTACAAAAATATTATGGTCAGTTATTGCATTCCTATTGCGGCTTACCTCGTATAGTGTGACAATCCCCTGCGATGTGCTCAACGAGTAGGCTATATAATGAAAGAAAAACGTTCATTAGTAAACCCTGAGAACTTTAACTTAAAATGTGACAAAGAGTAACAGTTTCCCCTAATTAATAATTATTAGGCTAATATGTGCCTCATGCTGTTTACTTTCGTTTTCTGCGTGAACTTGTTGCTCTTGCGTTGGTAGCCTATAGCTCAGTTGTTACTTCCGACCCATAGAAAGTCCATCTTAATGGCCATCGGGTGACCAGAGATTGAACCACGGGCATTTTCAGTAGGCCTGCTATTTTTGCCAACATGAACCTGTGCTTTCCCTCCTACATTGGTGTACACTAATAATCAGTGTTGGGGGTAACGCATTACAAGTAACGCGAGTTACATAATCAGATTACTTTTTTCAAGTAACTAGTAAAGTAACGTTTCCTTTATGTATTTAATCCCATTTCATTAACCAATGTCTTTGCTGCTGACCTTTTGTTGATCCAATTCAACCATATTAATAAGCATAACTTTAGATTGATTAACATTTGTGCTTTATTTTTCTCATTGCTGAAAAGTACTTTCCTACAGTTCTACAGTACAGACGTGAATTTATTTTCCTTCAGCCTTAGGCTTATTCATTTCACTTTTTGGTGTGAAAGGGCTTTTACAACAACCTTTTATATTAAAAACAGTCAATCAAGCCCTGCCCAGATTTAAAAAGTAATGCAAAAGTAATGGAACACATTACTTTCCATAAAAAGTAACTAAGTAACGTAATTAGTTACTTTTTTTACGGAGTAACGCAATATTGTAATGCATTACTTATAGAAGTAACTTTTCCCAACACTTCCCCAATAATTATTTATTTGTCAGACGAGTAAAATAAGAATATTGCAGCTCACCATGTAATTTAATTTTATATTAGTTAGTTCATAGTAAGGTTATTGTTTCCTTTAATAGGAGTGTTACTGTGGATCAGATCGCGGCTAGTTTTTGATTTTGAGTCAAAAGTCCAGTTACACAAACGTGTTGAAGTATATTTTTCTTAAATGTCAAGTCGGGGCAAGCTGTCGTGTTTTAAATATTAAAATACCAAAACTATATCAAAAACTATGAAATGTATTAATTACAATATGTTCGATATGTTATGTCTGTTTATAATATATATGTTTATAATATATGTTTACTTTAAAAATAACTTGTAAAATAGCAAAGGTGTTACTGTTTTAATTGTAGCCACAGAACTTATGCTAGTGTGTGTTTCACGTTATGTTCCTATTGTGACTTTAAGTCGGATTTCAGTCGATTGTTTCCGCGTTGGCGTAGCTCAGTGGTTACTTCCGATTGACCAAAAGATCAACATCTCATGGCTGCCGGGAGACCGGCGACCAGAGATCGAACCTCGGGCACTGTCCAACGTTTTTGTTTTTATAACAGGAGATAGCCTATTTTAATTACCATAATATGATTATATTGCTATTTTTTTTTACCTATATTTGAAAAACGCAATACAAAGTGGATTCAATTTCAATACAAGTTTCACTTTTTGTTGTAACACCTCGAGATGAACAGCAGATGGGGCTCAAAGATCATTTTTGAAACTCCAAACAAGCGCGTAGCATAGGGCAAGCTATCGTGTTTTAAATGTTATAAAACAAAAACTATAAAGTGTATTAATTCTAATATATATCGGGTTGATATTTTACACAACTGCTTTTTCATGTGTTATTTTAGACTTTATTTTAGAGTTTGTCGTAGGCTATCACGTGATTAAGTGTTATTTAAAGTCGATTGTCGGTCGAGGCGCTCTTGCGTTGGTTTGGCTCAGTGGTTACTTCCGATTGTTACCAAATCACACTCTCATGGCCGCTCCGGCGGCCCGGGATCGAACCTCGGGCACTGTCCAACGTTTTCATGTTTGATGCCATGAAATCTTGCTCTTTCGTTAGTCAGTGATTTGTATCTTCTTGCATTGAACGTACACTACTAGTCAAAAGTTTTTGGGCAGTAAGATTTTTTTTATTATTAGCCTATTATTTTTTAATTTTTTTTATAGAAGTCTCTTAGAAGCCTGCATTTATTTGATCCAAAATAAAGCAAAAGCAGTGATATTGTGAAATATTTTTACTATTTAAAATAACTGTTTTCAATTTTAATATATTTTAAAATGTAATGTATTCCTGTGATTTCAAAGCTGAATTTTTAGCATCATTACTCCACAGTCACATGATCCTTTAGAAATCATTCTAATATTCACATTTTCTGCTAAAAAAAAATAAAATAAAAAGGTTGAAAACAGCTTTCTTTGATGAATAAAAAGTTCAGAAGAACAGTATTTATCTGAAATATAAATCCTTTATAGCATTATTAACGTCTTTATTGTCACTTTTGATCGATTTAAAGCATCCTTGCTAAATGAAAGAATTAATTTCTATAATTTATTTTACCAAAATAAATAAATAAAAATATTAAATAAATAAATATACTCACTCCAAGCTTTTGAACTGTATAGTGTATAATGTTACAAAAACTTTTTATTTTTGGATCTTTCTGTTCATCAAAGAATCCTGAAAAAAAAATTACTCCGCTTTTTTAAATATTGATGATAATAATAATAAAAAATGTTTCTTGAACAGCAAGTCAGCAGGAGGATTTCTTAAGGATCATGTGACTCTGAAGACTGGAGTAATGATGTTGAAAATTTAGCTTTGACCACAAGAATAAATTCAATTTTAAATATATATTAAAATAAAAACAGTTATTTTAAAGTAGTAGTAGTAAAAATATTTCACAATATTACTGCCTTTGCTGTATTTTGGATCAAATAAATGCAGGCTTGGTGAGTAGAAGAGCCTTTAAAAAACATTTTTAAAAATTGCTGTCCAAAAACTTTTGACTGGTAGTGTATACACTATATGGTACATATAGTGTATACACATATATGTCTACATTTATTGTTGTTAAATTATAAAATCGACGCAAAATTAAGATGTAAGTCATAAAATAATATGACTATACAGCCATTTTTACATTCATTTGATTAAAAAAAGGAGAAAACATACGATTTAATTCCAATAGTTTCACTCCTCGTTGTTGTAACACTCCGAAATGAACAGCAGATGGAGCTCAAAGATCATTTTTGAAACTCCAGAATAACCGAATAGCATGAGGAACTATTTGATTTGTTTTATAATATAATTTATGATATATTTTATAAAACAGCCTACGTTTAATGATAGTTTTTTTTTCATTTGATATATTACTAACAGCCTGTTTATGCCACTTAGTTTATCAGTCATTTAACTTTACATTTATTATTTAAAGTAGACTGAAATGGGTAAAATCTCAGAACAGCAGCGTGTACGAGTCTAGACTTTACTTTCTGATGTCTTTTGTTAATGTGATTTCATCCTTTTCAGTCCCTGTGTATTTTATTCTCTAGGCCTATAAGAGGTATAAAGGCCATCTCTTTCTTTGTCATCATTTCTTTTCGTCTGTCTCTCTTTTCTTACTAAAGTATTCAACAGAGACAGACAGGGGTTTTGCAAGGTTACCGTGAGTGAGTTTAAATGGAGCTTGTGGTGAAAGTAATGGCACTCTCGCGCCCCGTGGACAATAAGCCGGCGGATGAAACGGGGCTTAAGGGCTCGTGTAATGCATGTTAATGTGACGGGCACCGTGAAATGCGCCGGGGATTATTTATCCAAAAACATTTGTATTCTTCTGTTGAAGAACGGCTGATCCCGGATAGCCGAGCACTAATCCGTCTCTCCGTTAATTAAAAAGAAGTCGAGAGCGGAGGAACTCCTGTTTTTTCAAATGTAATCATTTCTGCTGGAGCTTTACCATCTGCTGGAGGTTAAGTCTGACAGCAGATTGTATTCTGCGGTTATTTAAACCTGGGTGGAGGATTTCACCTCCCTACAGAGATAAGATGGGTCAGAGGAGGCCGAAATGTCGGAACACTTAAGAATATGCCTGCTGAAAGAAATATTTAAATGGTTTGCTGGACTCATTTTATGATGGCATGGTCAAGGTAGTGTTCACCTGGTCTAGTCAAATCTGACAAGCCTGATGGCCACCTAAAACCAGCAAATCATCTTAGGCTGGTTGAATGTTTTTTCCCTCTTTCCCTCAGCGGGGTTATTTCCTCATCCCTCAAGATGTGCCTATTGTAAATTGCAAACTCTAGGAATGTGTGTGTGTTTGGGTGTAGGCCTGCTATGAGGGAGAGACTGTGTTTTTGAGAGAGAAAGAGTCGTGCGCGTTCTTAATTAGAACATTCCTCTGAGGATGCTTCTGGGGAGCGCGCATCATCGACTGCTGAGGATTATCCATGAAAATTAAAGATTAGATTTGGGCGAACATGTGTCACTCTTTCTGAAGACACGATTCGGATTTGTCCCATCAAAACAATAACTTCCACAATCCATAATCTTATAAATCACTCGATCAGATCATATGCGAAAATATGTCAGTATTAATATAGCTGCTGCTTACAAGAACATACAAGACTATTTGGTTACATATCCGTGTTCTCGGAAATGGGAAAAGGCCCGGAGTCGCGGTATAGTAAAAAAAATAAAATAATTTTATATATACACACACACACACACGCACACACACACACACACACACACACACACACACACACACACACACACACACACACACACACACACACACACACACACACACACACACACATGTTTGTTTTTGTGAATTGTGGGGACATTCCATAGACGTAATGGTTTTTATACTGTACAAACGATATTTGCTATCACCCTACACCTTCCCTACACCTAAACCTAGCCCTCACAGGAGACTGTGCATATCTTTACATTCTCAAAAAAACGTATTCTGTATGATTTATAAGCCTTTTGAAAAGTGGGGACATGGGCAATGTCCTCATAAGTCACCCTCTCCTTGTAATACCTATGTCATACCCATGTTATTACACCAATTTGTGTCCTGATATGTCACAAAAACAAACACACACACACACACACACACACACACACAGGTTTATATGTTTTATGGGGACATTCCATAGACGTAATGGTTTTCATACTGTACAAACCGTATTTTCTATCGCCCTAACCCTACCCTACACCTAAACCTAGCCCTCACAGGAGATTGTGCAAACTTTTACTTCCTCAAAAAAACTCATTGTGCATGATTTATAAGCCTGTTTCCTCATGGGGACCTGAGAAATGTCCCCACAAGGTCAAAATTTACTGGTATTCCTATCCTTGTGGGGACATTTGGTCCCCATAACGTGATAAATACCAGGTACACACACACACACACACACACACACACACACACACACACACACACACACACACACACACACACACACACACACACACTTATCTGACAACTTAATCAAGAAGTCCTGATGGATTAATAGGGTTGCGTTCAAAATCCACCTGTAAATAAATAAGTTGCCCCCACTGTATGACCTCTCTGAACAAGGTCGCTAATGTATTAGAACTACAAACTGAGGACTGAAGCTTTTCAGAAATGAAAAGTTCAATGCCTTATGAGAAATTAAGTATTAATTGGTTTATTAACTGTCTCGCGTATTTCAGGGTGATTGCGCGCGCCCGGTAGCTCGCGAGTTAAACGTGTCAGTACAGTGATTATGCTCCGTGCTCTCATGTCGCCGTCCGCCAATACGATTCCTCCCCACCACACACACACACACACACCACCTCCCTCTCTCGTCTCACACACTCCTCAAAGCGTCTAACACACTGGAAAATCAAAGCGCTCGCCTCTCCTGCTCACACACTGCCTGTGCTGCGCGCAAAGCGCACAACCCAAGCGAGACTCCAAGTTTGCTGCGAATTTCCGTTCTGTTGTAAATCACATGCACTTTTTAGATTATTTTTATTCCACTTTGGATAACAATGCAAGTGTGTATTGTGTACCTAAATTGTTTCTCAAAAACTGTTTGACACAATCTTTAACAACTGAACATGAGCCTTCTCTGTGAAAGCAGCTGAAAATATCTGATTTTTAAGAAGATGGACCGGAGGCTTCCGAGGAGGAGATGGACGTTGGCAGGGCAGGTTGTGTGCCTGCTCCTGTGTGCGTGCGCACTGGACCGGGTTTTGGCGCAGATTCGCTATTCAGTTCCCGAGGAGTTGGAGCACGGGGCTTTCGTTGGAAATATCGCAGAGGACTTGGGCTTGGACGTGGCCAAATTGTCTTCACGGAGATTCCGGATTGTATCCGGGGCTAGAAAACAATATTTAGAAGTGAATTTGGAGAATGGAATTCTGTTTGTGAACGAGAAGATCGACCGCGAGGAGCTATGTGAACAAAGTCCCGTTTGTTTCCTGCACTTGCAGGTGGTCATTGAAAGTCCTTTGGAACTGTACCGGGTGGAAGTGGAGATCTTGGACGTGAATGATAACGCACCGAGTTTCCCATGGAGCGAGTTTAATCTGGAGATCACAGAATCTGCTGCGCCGAGCTCCCGGTTTCCGCTGGAGAGCGCGCAGGATCTGGATGTGGGCTCGAACTCTCTCCGCTCATACTTGCTGAGCGCCAATCAGCACTTCGTGCTGGACATTCAGACGCGTAACGACGGTAGCAAGTTTGCAGAACTCGTTCTGCAATCGCCGTTGGACCGAGAGCAGCAGAAGACGCACGAGATGGTGCTCACGGCCGTGGACGGTGGCTCCCCGTTGCGCTCCGGCACGGCTCAGATCACCGTAACTGTGCTGGACGCGAATGACAACGTGCCGGTGTTCGACCGCTCCGTATATCGGGTCAGCTTGGTGGAGAACGCGCCTAGAGGCACGCTTGTGCTCAAACTGAACGCCACGGACCTAGATGAAGGTGCAAACGGAGAGATCACCTATTCGTTCAGCGGGCACGCGCCTCTGAAGGTGCGCGAGCTGTTCAGCGTGGATTCTCACTCGGGTGAGATCCGGGTGAAGGGAATCGTGGACTACGAGAGGGCCAGCGTGTACGAGCTCTATGTGCAGGCGAAAGACAAGGGTCCCTCAGCCGTGGCCGTGCATTGTAAAGTGCTGGTCGATATTCTGGACGTGAACGACAATGCGCCCGAGGTCATATTAACCTCTGTGTCAACACCTGTTCAGGAGGACGCGCCTCCGGGCACGGTGATAGCCGTGATCAGTGTAATGGACCGCGACTCCGGAGAGAACGGGGCTGTGGATTGCCAGATCCCTGGAAATGTGCCCTTCCAGCTGCACTCCTCTTTTAAAAACTATTACACACTCGTGACTAGCGAGTTTCTCGACAGAGAGTCTGTCTCGGAGTACAACATCACCCTCACGGCGCGAGATCTGGGCTCGCCTCCGCTGTCCACCAGGAAGACAATTCTGGTTCAAGTGTCTGACATTAACGACAACCCGCCGCGCTTCATTCAGCCCTCATACACTGTATATGTGACCGAGAATAACGCTCCAGGCGCTTCCATTTGCTCGGTGACCGCATTCGATTCAGACTCTAATCAGAACGCCTATTTGTCTTACTCCATCCTGGAGGGTCAGATCCAGGGCATGCCGGTGTCCACTTATGTCTCAATCAATTCTGATAACGGCAACATCTACGCGCTGCGCTCGTTCGATTATGAGCAGCTCCGGAACTTTCAGATCCGCGTCCAGGCGCAGGACGCGGGCTTCCCGCCGCTCAGCAGCAACGTGACCGTCAATGTGTTCGTTTTGGATCAGAATGACAACGCGCCGGTCATCCTGTCCCCGCTGCCCAGAAACGGCACTGTTGCTACTGAAATGGTGCCCAGGTCGGTGGACGCTGGGTACCTTGTGGCTAAAATCACGGCGCTTGACGCGGACGCGGGGCAGAACTCTCGCCTGTCATATCAGATGCTGCAGGCGACAGATCCCGGGCTTTTCAGCGTGGCTTTATACACCGGGGAGATCAGGACGATCCGCCGCTTTGTAGACAAAGATGCCATCAGGCAAAGACTCGTTATACTTGTCAAGGACAACGGGCAGCCGCCGCTCTCGGCCACCGTGTCCATCATTCTGTCGGTGGTGGACAGCGTGCCGGAGTCGCTGTCCGACTTCGGTGACCTCTCTCTCAGCCCCCAGCCCCCGTCTAACCTCGCGCTCTATTTAATCGTGTCACTGAGTACCGTCTCGCTCATCTTCCTCGTGGCCATCATCGTCCTGGCGGCCGTGAAATGCTACAAAGACCGAGACTCCCTCGGCGGTTACGCGCTCTCCTCACTCGGCGCCGCTTGCTGCAGCTTTGAACCGGAACCGCCCGCCGAGGTGTTCAAAAAGTCTAATCTCAACCTGCAGATCTCCACCGGCGCCAAAGTGCCCACGAACTGCGTGGAGGTAAACAGCAATCCTGGAAATCTCTCTCAAGCTTACTGCTACAAAGTGTGTTTGACGCCCGAATCTGCAAAGAGCGACTTTATGTTTCTCAAGCCTTGCAGTCCCGGCACACCGAGAAATAACGCGGCGAGAGGAGCGGATAACCTGGCGCTGAGCTCACAGAGCCGCTGCTCGTCCGTGAACAACGGAGCGACTACACCGAACGAGGTAAAACTGCATTCACCCTCTTTCTTTAACATCAACTTGCTCACTGAGTTTGTCAGGTGATCTTTATTTTGAGTCACTTTCGTGAAGGACATATATTAATGCACATAAGTGTGAAATATGTGGTTGGACGAGATGAATTGGCTATCGATTATCTATAAATGCACAAAAGAACAACTGGAGGGCGCGAATTATTTGACAATACATATTTCATACCTCTAAAGTCAGTCAATGACCTTGATTGAGAGTGAACGAGCGTCTCTAGACAGCAGCATCTTCCTGAGAAACGGAGGACAATGCGCGTCTTTTAGCACTCTAGCTAGTTTTTCCTTTGTTTATGTGCTCTCTCTCTCTCTTACTATATATATATTAATCTCTCTAAAATGTTGCGGAAACGGAAATGTAGACAAAAAGAACATTAAAAATGTTTTTTAATGCTTCTTTGCTGTTAATGTGGTCAGCTTAAAATATTAACAGTCTGTCTCTAACCTTCAACAGGGGAAGCTTTTAGTTCTCTTCTGTTGCATTTAGGCACAGACATTCTTTGTCAACTGTATATCAAGGGCGCGCGCACACACATACACAAGCTAATTATCCAGTACACAATGGCACACGGACGCGGACTGGTTTCTTCCATAATGGGGCTGGGGAAATGAAAGCATTAGGGAGCGAGCAGGAGCCGATGGAGACGTGTCGCGCCTGTAGATTCTGCCACTTTGCCCTCATAGAACGAGAGCGAGAGAGAAACCGTGTGTGTGTGTGTGCGTGTGCGTGTGCGTGCGCGTTCTGTTAATATCCACTAGGTGGAAACGTCAGGCTGTAAAATGTAAACGTGCCCACTTCGGTTATTATTCAATTGTCAGGGTGACCTATCGGAGAGCCAGGTGTGACCTTGCCGTGGGTCAGTGAACTTCTTATAACTTGTGAAGAATAAACTCGTCCACTGAGGGAACTGCAACCTATAGAATTTGTCTCATATAGAAAATTCATGAAAGCCTCTTTTATACTCCTGATTTTCCTACTGGGCAGGTCACTGGCCAACACATTTAGGACAAATTCTGCCCTTAGGGGTTTAAAACCCCCCTCAAACTAATGTACAACTATTCCGTGCAGTCAGAGCTACTTACAGGATTTCTTCTGGGAATATATTAAAGCTGGAAAATTCTGTATAAATTCACCAGAGCTGCAGCGGAAAATGCAAACGCACGGGAGTTTCTAAAATAAAACGAGAAATTAAATTAAATTGAATTCGTCGGACAGTTAAATGCGTTTTCGAAATTAATTTCCTGCCCACTGCGGTTTCCTTTGAAGATTAAAATCGTATGTCGGTGTTCTAATTATCTACGGAAGGTATTTTGAAGAACGGTTCTAATAATAAGCTTACATGGCGCTCTCCTTATGAAAGTCTCTAAGCGAATTAATAGAGCGTGGAATCCATACTTTCTCTCTCTCTCTTTGACATGGAATAAATAACACCCCCATTCTCCTCCTCCTCCACCTTCTCCACCCCCGCCGCATCTCTGAGGATGAAAGAGAAGACCGTGACACTACAGTCATTGCTCAAGGCACCACAGCTCCGAAAAAAATGACGTGCGATTCGCACGTTTGGCCACAAGGAGGCATACAAGATTCCTGCCTAATATCATTCAAAGTGCTGGTGGACATTTTATACTCTCAAGAGTTTCAAAAAAGATCTTAATGATGTATAAGCACTTATCCTATGTGTGTGTTATAAACAGTTCTGATTTTTTGATTGTTCTGTGTTGCAGTTAAAACAAGCAAACACTGACTGGGCCCTTACCAAAAATCAAACCTCCTCTCTGAAAAGGTAAAACGCAAGTTTACTTGTCTCTAATTAGGGATACATTATAAACTTTGTGTTTTTAGTTAATAGAAACATTAATAAAGAAACTGTGTTTCTTTAGCTTAAACAATATCACATGATGCTAAAAGTCATATGCATAAATGTAAACACTAGAAGTCTTGCATTTTAGCGAAAAAATTAAAACCATATGTGACCCTGGACCACCAAACTAGTCTTAAGTAGCACAGGTATATTTAGTCAAAAATACATTGTATAGATCAAAAAACGATTTTTCTTTTATGCTAAAAATCATTAGCATATTAAGTAAAGATCATATATATATATATATATATATATATATATATATATATACACTCTAAAAAATGCTGGGTTAAAAACAACCCAGCGCTGGGTGAAATATGGACAAATAGCTTGGAAAGTAACATTTATTAATCATTTAAAAAATTTACATTTATTAATAAGTTGAATAAATAATAATAATTAATAATAATAAAAAATTAATTGCTTAATAAGTAATAAATAATAAATAATAATAAATAAATGTCCACCTTTTGATTATTGCTGATGTCTAGGCTGATGCCTAGGTTACTTTCCAAGCTATTTGGGC
>NC_133376.1:11500596-11615644 GCF_049309525.1 Garra rufa
AAATTATTCACATTAGTATATTTCTGATGTGATCCGGAGTCAAAAAATGTTTTTCAGTAGACTTTTATGCTCACTAAAGCTGCATTTATTTGATAAAAAAATACAGTAAAAACACTAATGTTGTAAAATATTAAAATATTTAAAAATGTTATTTATTCCTGTGATGCAAAGCTGAATTTTCAGCATCATTACTCCAGTCTTCAATGTCACATGATCCTTCAGAAATCATTCTAATATGCTGATTTGCTGCTCAAGAAACATTTATCATTGCCAATGTTGACTGGATTAATGATTGTTTTTACTATATTCTCGATCAAATAGATGCAGCTTCTCTCTTTTTGAACCCTTTCAGAGTACCGGATGCATTCTCCAGCAGGTAGTGTTTCTCAGAGGGCCTGGACTCCTCACTATACTCCCCAACACAACCCCACCCACCACCTGCAGCAACAGCAGCAGCAGCAGCCCACGGCACAGGTCCACCCACACCCTCCGCCGGACTACCAGCACAACGTCTACATCCCCGGCACACCGTCTGGCTTCTGCACCCTGCGGCCCAGCTACCGCAGTGAGCTCGACGTCCACAACTCATTCTCCACCTTTGGCAAGAAACGTAGGTTTATCTCTCCCAGCAGCTACGACCCACATGATGACACGGGCGCAGAGGTTATCAACAATGACTTATATAATGAATAAAATAAGACAGAAGGACCTAAGCTGTGATGATGAACAAAAAGAGTGACTTATTACCAAAGCATAGCACTCAATATGTAGTCTCAGCCTCAGATGGACCGTTCAGTCCATTCATTGACCATCTGATGCATATTGCACATGCAATGCAACTAATGTTGATTCAAGGAACAAAATTTGTTTTTGAATAATACCAGGTTGATATTATAATCACTGGATTTGCCATAGTTTGCCTGGATCGTGGCTTCAAAATGTTGGAAGTTATTCAGGAGCAAAACTGTATAACTCACTTTGTTTTCTGTTTGTTAACAGGATAATTCACTAAAAAATGAAAATTCTGTTAATAATTACTGATGTTTAAGACCTTTGTTCATCTTCAGAACACAAATTAAGTTATTTTTAGTGAAATTCAAGAGCTTTATGACCCTGCATAGACAGCAACACAATTGACATGTTCAAGGCCCAGAAAGGTAGTAAGGACATTGTCAGAATAGTCCATGTGACAGTGGGTTAACCTTAATTTTATGAAGCTATGAGAAAACTTTTTGTGTACAAAAAAAAAAAAAAAAGACTTTATTAAGCTATTTCTTTTTCCTGCATCAGTGGCACTACAAACATGCATAGACTGAAACAGAAGAGAAGAAATTGCTGTCTGTGCAGGGTCAGAAAGCTCTCAGATTGCATAGAAAATATCTTAATTTGTGTTCTGAAGATGAACAAAGGTCTTATGGGTTTGGAATGACACGAGAGTGAGTAATTATTGATAGAATTTTAAATATACATTTAAGTTAGTAGGTCAGAAGCCTAAAATGCCTCCCCAGTTTCTTCTGTTTTCCGTACAACTATTTTTCAGAGATTTTTAGAGTGCAACAGTCCCTGACCACTTTCTCAGAGAACTTAGTTCCAGAAGTATTTTCCCATTCACCTTTTTTCCCTTAGGATTAAAAATAAATAAATAATTAAAACTTTGTAAGCCATAAACCAACCAACAAGTTGTGAATTTAATCATGTTAATGTAAAACATTAAAAACTTTGATTTGAAGTATTTAAAGATTGAACAAAAAGACAAAAATACTAGGCGGAACTTTAAAGGGGTCATTTGATGCCCATTTTTCACAAATTCATATGATTCTTTAGGGTCTTAATGAAAAGTCTCTAATATACTTTGGTTAAAAATTCTCAATAGTAGTGTAAAAAAACACCCTTTTACCTTGTCAAAATCAGCTCTGCAAAATATCAGCTCATTTTATCGCATCGGCCCTTTAAATGCTAATGAGCTCTGCTCGCCCCGCCCCTCTCTGCTGAAGGATTACTAGCTGTAATGTTTACTTTAGCTGCGTTTAACTGCGTTTAGCCGCGTTTATCGGCGAAACTTGACAGCAAGCACATTATTAAGAAAGGCCATTTGCAAAGATGCATAAGGCCCTTTCACACGGGACGCAGCAAGCGGTGAAATCGCCGCCTTCTCTTGTAGTGGAAGCGTTTTGTACAGTTGAGTCGGTGTTTGCGACGCGGTCTGGGGGCGGACGTTGCCATAGTTACAGTTGCTTAAAAGTCTAAATAAAACAGAAAATTGTGTTTGTCATCCTGTCATTAATTATTGTCATTATTATTATTCAAACTTTTGAAAGACATAGTTTATTATAACACCACGCATAATAATGTATTGTTTGGACACTTTGTATTTTTACCTGGCAAACCAACTCGTGGGCTCACCCCAACCAAGAATGATATTTTAGATGATTCATACAGTTCTGGGAAATCCAGCACACCTAAAACTATCTTCTCCTCTATTTTCAACTATCCGTTATAAGTTCAGTTAAATATCTATGATTGGTTTTTAATAATCTGTTCACTGATTGGTTAAAGCCGACGTGGCTGCCGCTGCCGCTCACAAAAAGATAAAATATTTTTATTTTTGGCGGCGCCTAACGCGAAGCGCCGTGCCCGTGGAAGCGGCATGATTTTGGGTGCACGAGCACCGCTTGCACTCCGCCTCCGCGCCGCCAGCGAAACCACCCGCGGTTTGCCGCTTGCCGCGTGTCTCCCATTGAAAATGAACTAGACACTCATGCCTGCCGCGTCCCATGTGAAAGGGCCTTTATACGTGCTTCTGCTGTGTGTGAAGCTGCATCACAAATGATTCACACAAACATAGTTGCATATGTAGATCGGGATCGGTGCTTTCCTTTTAAAAACGAGAGTAACGTTGTCCTCTGCCTCTTAAGCGGCTCAGATGTCAGGAGTAAATGACTACTGCTATGTTCATTATTACATCCAACAACGGAACACCTCAATCGCTCAATTAGAGTCTTCCTCTGCACCTGAGTCACACAATGGCAATCGTATTCGGACTATTTCAGCTCGGTGAGGGCGGGGCTTAGGTAAGGCGCTCATGTCAATCAACTGTGTTTCGTCGCAAAGCTGTGAATGACCTGATTTTAAAAAGGGGATATTACTTTTAAAGATTAAAAAATACCACTGGGAGGATTTTTATAATTGTAGAGTGGATGTGTACACAAACTGCCAACACACATTAATGTGTAATGTAAAAGTTAGTTTTGCATCCGATGACCCCTTTAAAGATGTATAATTTTAGATTTAAAGATTTCTCTGCACAACCATGGGTTTTTCCACCTGGAATGTTGTTCAATAAAAATAAAGTAAAAGTTGAAATAATGCAAACTGATAGACAAACAAAAGCATATACCATCAATAAACAAACTTTTACTTCTGGAACCCAACTGTTGCACTCTATTTCAGATAAACCCACCTCTAAATAGCATGTAAAAACTTTTTGTTTTGTTGCTTTACATGTAAGTCAGGCAGAATGAGCAGCAAACTGAGTTAAAGGAGAAGTTCACTTTCAGAACAAAAAAATACAGATAATTTACTCATCCCCTTGTCATCCAAGATGCATCTTTCTTTCTTCGGTCATGAAGAAATTTTTTTTTTTTTTTTTTAGGAAAACATTTCATGATTTCTCTCCATATAGTGGACTTCAATGGTGCCCCCGAGTTTGAACTTCCGAAATGCAGTTTAAATGCAGCTTTAAAGGGCTCTAAATGAGCCAAGCCAAGGAAGATGGGTCTTATCTAGCGAAAGGATTGGTAATTTCCAAAAAAAAATATATATATATATCTATATACTTTTTAACCTCAAATGCTCATCTTGTCTAGCTCTGCTTGTGCTCTGTGTATTCAGGTTCAAGACAGTTAGGGTATGTCAAAAAACTCCCATCTCATTTTCTCCTCCAACTTCAAAATCATCCTACATCTCTTTTTGGCCTTTTTACCTTTTTTTGTAAAGGCAGTTGGATCTTCTTTGTCACTTTGATTTAACTTTGTAAACACTTGGTCGGTACTTGTATGATGTATAATTTTGAAGTTAAAGGAGAAAATGTGATGGGAGTTTTTTGACATACCTTAACTATCTTGAACTGGAATACACAGGGAGTAGACGCTGAGCTAAACAAGACAAGCATTTGAGATTTAAAAAAAATATATAAGCTTTCAGGTTTTTAGGACCCTTCTTCCTCGGCTGGGATCATTTAGAGCCCTTTGAAGCTGCATTTAAACTGCATTTTGGAAGTTAAAAGTTCTGGGCACCATACAAGTCCACTTTATGGAGAGAAATCCTGAAATGTTTGCCTCAAAAACATAATTTCTTTATGACTGAAGAAAGAAAGACATGGTCTTGGATGACCATGAAGGGTGTGAATAAATTATCTGTACATTTCTATTCTGGAAGTGAACTTCTCCTTAAATGCTGCAAGTCTGAGACTACTTTTCATGTGACAGGCAAGGAAACCAAACCTTTATGATGTCACGGTGCCGCTATGCTATGATGGTTCTGTCTGTCACCGCTGTGCTCACACTCACTCAAACGTGCACTTTTCACTCACATTGTGTGTGTTTGTGGTACATCATTCAGACCTGCTCATAGGACATACTGTCTGTCCTGTCATTGTTACTCAGGATAGGATAGGCTGGCTGTTTTCTGACAATAGACAGATATTTAAAAAACTTGAATAAATTAGTAGAGAGCTGAGCACTTATGATCCCAGTGAAGCTAAGAAACTTGCTTGTCCTGTTATATGAGAGACTGAATACAATTTAATCTGTATTATTATTATTTTTCGTAAATGCATCTGCTTGGTTAGTTTGACCACACCAGGCCTAAAGGTCAAAGGTCATTACCACTAGAGCAGCAGTGAGAGGCCTGGCCTGAGATTTAATACAATAATGAATATCATTATTATTTTTATATTTTCCTACTGTTGTTACTTTGACAATCATTTCAGCCAAAATGTGATTATTACCCGCCTTTTGCACATTGTGTGAGCATATAAATCAATAAAGTGTTCATGAGGAGAAGGCGGATGCTCACCAAATGAAACTGATCGATTCAATGTGATTACTCATGGTGGAATGACTGGATCCGCATTTAGACATACATTACTGCCTCATACATGAGAACAGAATGTGAAATTCCATTCATTCCAAATATGTACATACAAATATGAGAATTAAATATTTTTTTCTGAAATAAAACTGCAGTGTTGTTAATACGGCTCAATTTCTTACTGAATACTGCGAAGTATGTATGGTATGCTGCTTAAATGTTTCAAATGGTAAGTATTATTTTTTGCATGGTTGTCACATTAACTTCCAAGGGAGTGGCATCAAGTTATATCAGAAATGAATTGTTTTGCCTTTTACTTCAGTGTTGCAGTTTTAGTTTTTTTTTTTTTTTTTTTATGTTTTCAGCCTTTTTAAGTCTGTGGGTAAAAGTAGGTCTGTGGCTAACATTACTTTAAAATACTTTCATGTTTTATTTTTTAAAGCACAAAACATAAATAAGACATACAGTCAAAAGTTTTTAAATAGTAAGAATTTGAAAGAATTCTCTTCTGCTCAACAAGCCTGCATTTTCTTCATCCAAAATACAGCAAAAGCAGTAATGACCAGAAATGAGGCAGGCTTCTCCCAAAAGATAATAAGACGATGCACAAGAGGCATCATTGTGTAAAAAAAAAAAAAAAAAAAAAAAAAAAATTCTCAGCTTTTATTTACATTTAAACAAAAAGTTGCATGTCCAAAATTATTCATACCCTTTGCAAACTGTCACAGTCTATGGGAAAATCCAAAGTTCTAAATCATTCCAAATAGTCCAAGCTGTTCTAAAGCAAAAATACCAGTGAAGACATACAAAATGCTGGTCAGCAATTATAGTTTGATTGCTGTAATAGCCAATAAAGGCTTTTCTATTGATTATTGAGAAGGGTATGAATCATTTTGGACATGCCACTTTTTGTTGAAATGTAAATGAAAGCTGGGTAATATTTTTTTCCACAATGATGCCTCTTGTACATCGTCTTATTATCTTTTGGAAAAAGCCTGTGTCATTTCTGGTCAAAAAAAAAAAAAAAAAAAAAAAAAAAAAAAAATTTTACATTTTTTTCTAAGTTTTTTCTTTAGCAAGGATGCTTTGAATTGATCAAAAGTGAATGATAAAGACAGTTATAATGTTACACAAGATTTCTATTTCAGAGAAATGCTGTTCTTATAAACTTTCTATTCATCAAAGAAACCTGAAAAAAATCCTACTCAGCTGTTTTTAACATAGTAATAATAATAATACATGTATTTTGAGCAGCAAATCAGAATATTAGAATGATTTCTGCAGGATCATGTGACTGGAGTAATGATGCAAAAATACAGCTTTGAAATCACAGGAATAAATAAAATTTTGAAATGTATTCAAATAGAAAACAGTCATTTTAAATAGTTAAAATATTTTACAATTTTACTGTTTTTGCGGTACTTTGCATGGAATAAATGCAGGCTTGGTGAGCATAAGAGTCTTCTTAAAATAATAATAAAAACAAAATATTAAAAATGTTACTGTTCAAAAACTTTTGACTGGTAGTGTATCTCCTCATTCTCCTGTGAATTTTGAAACCATTGTGTGCTTTAATATTTACATAGTCTGTTGCAGCAACCTTTTTAAAGAAGCAATGCTGCTTCAAAATGTACTTTTAATGTACAGACCATGTGTTTATGTTGCATTAAAAAACGTGAAAATAATGTTTACCACAAAAAATCCCCCATGGTTCCAAAATGGCAATTCTCTTCCACGTTTTAGGACCATAAACTGAACAGCTCTATTGTCTTAATTAATTCTCAGCTCTTATCTTTACATAGTCGAATGAAAAGACATTTCTCAGCACAAAGAAAATAAAATGACCCAGGCCACTCTCTCAAGCACTGAGTAAACATCGCAAATGCTAACATATGCTAATGAGCTTTCTTATATTCCCTTTTTCCTCCCTCAGAGAATAGACTTGGTTCATTAACTAAACAAACACAAAACTCCATCGTCTAAATATCATTTTAATTAAAAGACGGAGAAACAGACGGGTCCGTGGGGGGAATTGGGCTCCCCCTGAAAATGCCACACCTGGACGCAATCTCTCCCGCGCCCTTTCCATTTTAATTTCCCGGGGAAATGAGTTCAGAATGTCAATAGATGAGTATCGCCCAGTTGAGAGGGGTAATTAGGTTTGCCGTGTGTCCTTTCAGATTACAAACGTTAATGAAGAAACGGTCTCCATGGCGCTAACACACTTCTCTAAATCGAAGTTCATCTCTCTGAGGGCCCGTGAACCGGAGGTGAGGAGATGAGCAATTTAGACATGTCCCTCTCTAGACTACAGATCAGGAATTAGAGGAGCTCCGCTTTTACCGCGCAGTGTCACATTCAAACAATGACATCCTTTTCAGAAGTAGGAGCAATCTGCGCTAAGAAAACTTCAAAACTTCCCTCATGAATATTAATTAGATGACTAAACCGTAGTCCTAGCTGATTGGCTGAAAGACAGACTGCGCTAAGCATAGTGTAGTTGCTCATATATGGGTCATTCTACAGAATTAGTGCATTAACTGCTGTTCCACAACCAAAAAACACATTTAAAAAGAATTAGATGATTACAAAGATCCTTCTATTATCTATTGAAACTCATAATAATGTTTAAAATATTAGTAAGCTTAATATATTTAAAATCATAATTTATTGGGTACTTTCAATTGGGAAGTGGCTGTCCCGAAACCTAACCCCTAAACTGATATTAAAATGATTTTGAAATAATTTTGTATTTTTTTTTCTGTTGTGGTTTTAAAAGTATCTTTTAGTGAAGTTAAGTAAGTGAAGTTCAAACAAACAAAAAACAAATAAATATGAAGATTATATATATATATATATATATATATATATATATATATACATATATATATACATATATGTTTAAATGGTTCCATAAAGAACCTTTAACATCTGAAGAACCTTTCAGTTTCACCAAATGTTCTTTGTGGCGAAAGAAGGTTCTTCAAATCATAAAAAGGTAAAAACCTTTTAAAGCATGGTATATTGTACAATCTGCATACATACAATTTATTTTTGTTTCCAATTCTAATTTTGGGCCAGTTCTGTAGAGTGGCCAATATATGTTTATTGTTTTTATTAACGATTATAGTTAATGTGTTACGCGTAATTAAACTTCAAGGTGAAGCTGAAGGTAATTTTCTTGAATTAAACTGCATGTTTCACCTTACACACTGAAGCTGGAGCAAGACGTGATTACATCTAGAATGTTTAAGGGTCTAATACACTGTAAAATCCAACAGTTTACCTTACTTAGATATAATTAGTTATTTTTACTTAGTTGTTATGCTTACTAGGTTTTATTAAGTTACAGCTACTTTCAAGGCAAAATAAACAATTTACTTACTGTTTTGAGTGACACTTCAAATAATTAAGTAACCACAAAAGAACCAATGACATTAACACAACAGTGAGAGGCAGCAGTGCGCTAATTTGTTGCTAATATGCGACGTAACAACAGAAGAAGAAAAGAAAAAGGAGGCGGGGCAATTCTTAGCCTAATGGACTTTTTACTAATTTCCTCCACTTTGGAAGGCATCTTTTTCTAGTTGCATTCAGTCATTTCCCAAAGTCGTCTTGAATGTTAAATTGTCAACACAACTGAAAAATTAGAGAGAGCTGACTTCATAAATTGATGTTAATTTTCCTAAAATATTTTTGTTTGATCTCACCATTATAGTGGTTAGTGATCCCTTTAGTTGGGCACTTGGAACTTCATTAACAACATGAAGTCAAAGTTATTTGGTTTCAAGGAAAGAGAAATAATAAATAAGATTGCTTTAAAAAGCTGATCTAATTTAGAATTAAATCATTAGCTAGTGTACTTTTGATGTTGATTACTAATAATCTAAAGTTTTATAATAAACACCATGTGAAGCTTTAATTGGGGTTGTTATAATCCTTTACTATTTGTGGCAATATCTTGCAATCAGCCACACTTGAGTCAGACACAGATTTTAACATTCAGCACACTAAACGCAACAATGGTAACAATTCCATTAATCATTTTATTTGCTCTTTTTGTTGTGCTACTGACACAAGACAAATAAAAATCAAATAAAATGAAAGCAAATAAAATCGGCAAATACAAAAACAACAGTAAAACAAAGCAATTGCATAATTTATTCATGCCCCAATGCATTCTGGGAGTCAGTCATTCTAATTAGCATAGTTGCTCTCAATGTTGCTCAGATTACAGATTCAATTAAGTTAACAAAACTTAAATGACTTAAGCTAATTTAAATCAAAGTGAGTACAGAATACTTTAACTATATTAGTAGATAATAAATTACACCAAATAAAGTTA
Organism: Garra rufa; assembly: GCF_049309525.1. Taxonomy (NCBI): domain Eukaryota; kingdom Metazoa; phylum Chordata; class Actinopteri; order Cypriniformes; family Cyprinidae; genus Garra; species Garra rufa. The sequence goes on from NC_133376.1 coordinate 11,510,033, forward strand.
AGTTAACATTACTTAATTGAATTGAGGCAACGAGTTTGCACAATTTAATTAAGTAAGATTAACAAATCACTTTTTACAGTGTATTTACATTAGTCAACACAAATTATATTAGCCATTCATTTTGCATTCCTCGTCTTAAAGGTTCAAACACAACTGAACTAAAAAGATAAAGTGGTAATAAATATTATCTGTATCTGTAATTCACCCTGTTCAGGCCTTTACCTTTGACTTCTAAGTAAGTGCATTTGACCTTGTCCTTGTCCTAGACAGAATCTTTTAGCTCTAGCTGTTTCTATGACAACACCAGTCCGATCTCTCTCTCGCTCTCTTTGTTCCATCCTTGTTGGTTCTAAACCAGTAGCAGAACAGCTCTGTCTGGTATTATGCCATCATATATCTGCCATTACACATTCTGTTGTGTTAGAGTTTTGGTGTTGCATTATGAAGTTTAATGGACATATATGTGTTTTTACCCTTTAAGTATAAGTTTTGTATTTTTGTAGCATCTTCTCTGACTTGTCATAATTCCCTGAAACTCGCTCTCTTTCATCTTGTCTCTGAGGCCTGCAGCTGTCCAGAGAAAATATTTGTCTTTTTGCCAATGAAAATGAATTGGTAATGATAATATGAATTATTAAATATAAATATGCATATTAATTATGTATGTATATACCCATATTCCACACACAATATATGCATTTTTGTAAATGTGAATACAGTAGGGTCAGAATGCCTGGATTTTCACTAGCTGTCTCCAACATTTTAGTGGTCACTAGCTGGAGACCCAACTTTGAACTTTAAACAAGAAAAGTCTCAGTATGAGCCATAATTCTGTTATATATTATTTATTGTTACCTTAAACATTCAGTTTTCAAGAAATGTCATCTATAAAAAAGATAAACTAATGACCTGAATTTTTTGCATGAATGTGTAGATGCAGTTTGGGAAATCTCATAAAACACCACTAGAGGTCGCCTGCATCGCATGTCAGTGCAGATACAACATTGCAGAGATTACAGTTGCTGGAACAAATAAATAGAAATAAATAAAAATAATAATTAAATTAAACTAAACTAAACTAAACTAAACTAAACTAAACTAAACTAAACTAAATTAAATTAAATTAAATTAAATTAAATTAAATTAAATTAAATTAAATTAAATTAAATTAAATTAAATTATGAAATGAAATGAAATGAAATAAAACAAAATAAAATCAAATACATGCAAAATTATATTTATAATGATATTTTTGTCTTTAATGTAATGATAATATGAATTATTAAATATAAATATGCATATTAATTATGTATGTATATACCCATATTCCACACACAATATATGCATTTTTGTAAATGTGAATACAGTAGGGTCAGAATGCCTGGATTTTCACTAGCTGTCTCCAACATTTTAGTGGTAATATATAACATTTATAACTTATATCATTCATTTTAGAGTATTACTATTAGTGGACTGACTTTGAATTGAATTGCAATGCCAAGTTACAGTGACATTTTCTTTTTATGAGATACACTACAGTAAGATGTTTTTAAAGTCTCTTCTGCTCACCAAGACTGCATTGATTTGATCCAAAGTACAGCAAAACAGTACAATTTTGAAATATTTTTTTCACATGTTTTTATTACATGAAATAGCTTCAATTATACAAATCAAAACAAATTTTTGAAAAAAAAAAAAAAAAACTAAGATTTTTTGGGGGTATTTAGGAAAATGTTGCCATATGGCAACAATGTACCACAATTGAAAATGGCCAAAAAATAGTTTTTTTTCTATTAAATTATGATTTTCTTTTCAATTCAAATGCACATTTCTTTTAGAAATTGATGCATCCATTCTTATTTTCTATCAAAATCTGCCACACTCAACGTTACGGTCACTAAAGGCTGACCCATCCTCATTGACATCACATGGAAGAGCCGACTCTGCACTCTTCCTATTGCCCTTTCCGTAAAATATTGTTGCATCCATTTATTGAAAATAATAAATATTTTTTATATTCATACATAAATACAACTATAATACAATTAACACTAAAAAAATAAATAAATAACTGCAATCAAATTGTTGATGTTACTATCTATACAAAATCCCAATGGGGAAATACATTATTTTAATTCCACTGTGGTGCAGCGTTGCCATATGGTAACATTGCTATTTCCTCATTTTACAGTAAAACTATGTGAGATAATGCTGATTTGTGACTAAAAATATGTAATTTACTAACCAAAGATGATGCAAAAAAAAAAAAAAAAAAAAAAAAAAAATTCCCCCTTGAGAATAAATGTTCAGAAATGAAGTTAACACAGCCATTTCTGGAGCACTTCAACAGGTGTCCTCCATGTAAGGGTAACGCTGGGAAAAAGTGTTCTTAAACATTCTTAAAAACAGCACATCATTGACTACCTTAGGGCTGGCCCTTTTAATTACTATATTCCAATATATTGTATTTTTTTTTTTTTTCAGAATAACAAGAATATCAGTAGAAATTAATTGTTGCTGAGTATTTTTTTAGGTTTCTTTGATGAATAGAAAGTTCAGAAGAACAGCATTTATCTGAAATGGAAATCTTTTGTAACATTATAAATGTCTTTATCATCATTTTTGATCAGTTTAAAGCATCCTTGCTAAATAAGAGTAATTTCTTTCATTTCTTTCCCCCCAAAAATAAAATAAAATAAAATGGAATAGTTTACTGACTCCAAGCTTCTGAATGGTATAATGTGCAATGTTACAAAAGCTTTTTATTTCAGATAAATTCTGATCTTTGGATCTTTATATTCATCAAAGAATCCTGGGAAAAAAAAAAAAAAAAAAACTGTTTTAAATATTGATAATAATAAATGATTCTTGAACAGCAAACCAGCATATTAAAATGATTTCTGAAGGATTATATGACACTGAACAATGTTGAGTAATGATGTTAAAAGTTTAGCTTTGATCACAGGAATAAATTAAATTTTAAAATATGTTCAAATAGAAAGCAGCTATTTTAAAATAGTAGAATATTGACAACAATTACTGTTTTTGCTGTACTTTGGATCAAATAAATGCAGGCTTGGTGAGCAGAAGAGATTTACTGTTCAAAAAACTTTGACTGGTAGTGTACACTGTCAATTTTGTAATATATGTATTATTATTGTTATTATTTTGTCTGTAGTGCCAAAGAAAAATATAAAATGTATTATTACAATAATTTAATTCCTAATGCAGATCTCTGGTCCATGTGTTAATCTTCAAATCTTCAGGGAGCATGAATTCATCTGACTGCCACCCATTCCTGAAAGAGAGAGAGAGAAAAAAATAATATATTGAAACAAAGTTCACAGAAAGGCTTCTTTTAGCCTTTGTACTAAGCAGAAGTTTAGGCATGTGCGATTCTCCAGTTGAAATGATCGTACTTTCTTTTGAGATTGCCAGTGTATTTTATTACAGACTATATTAATTGGTAACATGTCTCTGTCTGAAGTCAGGCTTTCCAATCAGCTATTAAATCCATCATGTGATTATACTGACTCGTGCATTGATAAATCAGAAATTAAATTAAATAGCAAATATTTAATTAAAATAGTATAATTGTAAAATTATCAAGATGCCTGTACAGAGCCTCTATTGCATGGAACATGTAGCATCCCTGTCAAATAAACTAATATTTCAATACAGTGACACCATGATAAAATAGAGAAAGGGAGAATGAAAAGAAGCACACAGCCTACACACGCACACAGAGCGCGAGACGCAGTAAGTTCATTGATCATAAAAGTACAAACGTTTGTCTAGAGCGTATGTGTTCTATTTATTACTTTTAATCCAATAAATATACAGTTCTCGTCTCTGTCTCAGCGCGTCGCTGTTGGCCAGTAAATGACTCACAGACTTAATTTAAAGGGACGTTGTCATTTACCACAAGCCTGGTGGTCCTGAGAACAGCATCCTTTTCAGCAGGAGCGTTTTTAAATCATTACAGGAATATTTTTACAAGGAAGACTGAACTCAAAGGATATTTGAAAGAGAAACAAGACTAGTAACTCCATCTGATTGATCTTTTCTGAGTGATGTTGTGTCTTCTGATGGAATTGATGATGAAGCCAGTTGAACGGTGGGTTCCGTTTTTCTTTGTACTTTGGGCAACATGGGAAACGGCGTTGTCTGTGACGCGATACTCTATACCGGAGGAGATGGAACGCGGATCCGTCGTTGCTAATCTGGCCGCTGATTTAGGGCTGGATGTTAGTGGACTAACACAGCGAGAGGTAAAACTTGATATTTTCCATAACAACAAATATCTTGATATTAATAAAAGGACTGGCGAGCTGTTTATTGTTGAGAAAATGGATAGGGAAAACCTGTGCCCTACGAAAACCACAACAACGTGTTTTCTAAAATTAGACTTAATAATTGAAAGTCCATTGCGTATTTTCAATATTGAATTGGGCATCACAGATATTAACGATAATGCTCCACATTTCCGACGAGATAAAATTGAATTAGATGTCTCAGAGTCAGCAACACCGGGAGAAAGATTTTCTCTGCCCAATGCGTTTGACCCGGATGTTGGTGCCAACACAGTCAAGACCTATAAATTAAGTGAAAGTGAACATTTCACTGTTGATATACATTCTGGTAGTGATGGTACAAAATATGTAGACTTGGTCCTCACAAAGTCTTTAGACAGGGAAGCGAAGGCTGTTCATAATCTGATACTCACTGCAATTGATGGCGGGGTTCCTGCGCGCTCTGGCACTGCTAGTATTATTGTGCGCGTCCAAGATACAAATGACAACGCCCCTCAGTTTGATCAGGCAGTTTATACTCTGAATATAAGCGAAAACTCTCCAGCTGGCACTCTTGTTATTAAATTAAACGCTACTGATGCTGATGAAGGCCCAAATGCTGATCTCACATACTCGTTTACGCTTTATACTTCTGAGAAAACACAGGAGATGTTCTCGTTGAATTCGAAAACTGGCGAAATTGCAGTTAAAGGCACAATTGATTATGAAGATATGAAAATATTTGAGATGTTCGTTGAGGCTAAAGACAGCGGCCCTGTTCCACTCTCCGGTCAAAGCAGAGTCACTGTGTATGTTAAGGATATGAATGATAACTATCCCGAGATAACCATAAAATCTCTTAAGAACACAGTGGATGAAAACATCCCAGTCGGCTCTGTTATAGCTCTGGTGGGTGTTAGTGATAGAGACACGGGAGATAACGGTAAGGTAAATCTGACAATGAACAAATCCTTACCATTTCTTTTAAACAAAACATCTGACTACCTCTATGAGTTATTGGTGTCAGAACCGTTAGACCGTGAAATTGTCCCAGAATATGAGATCATGTTGGTTGTGACGGATAAAGGGAATCCTCCCTTATCTGATAATGAAACTATAACTGTCCACTTGTTAGATGTCAATGACAACGCACCGCAGTTCCCACAGGCATTCTTCACCATACCTGTTATGGAGAATAACGCGCCTGGAGCTTTACTGAGCTCTTTAACTGCCATAGACCCAGATCTTCATGAAAATCAGTATCTAGTTTATTTTATCATTGAAAAGGAAATAGTGAACACCTCCATGTCCATGCTGTTCTCCATTAACCCAGAGAACGGTAATCTTTACGCGCTAAAGACGTTTGATTATGAGATAGAGAAGGAGTTTCTTTTCCACATCGAGGCCAGAGACTCAGGCGTTCCTCCTCTCAGCAGTAAAATGACCGTTCACATTATTATCATGGATCAGAACGACAACACGCCGCTTATAGTGTCTCCATGGCGCGCGCACGGCTCCGTGGTGGAGGAAAAGATCCCGAGATCCACTGATAAAGGAACTCTGATAGCCAAAGTCATCGCCATAGACTCTGATTCAGTGCACAACTCTCGAATCACGTACCAGTTTCTCCACAACACTGACGCTACATTATTTAGCTTGGATCAGTACAATGGAGAGATCCGGACCATGAGAATGTTCAGTTACAGAGACTCGCGCCACCAGCAGCTGGTTGTGATCGCCAAGGACAACGGAGAGCCCGCGCTCTCTGCTACAGTCACCATCAAACTGTCCACGGTGGAAACCGCGCTTAAAACCTATGCTGACATGACTGAGGTGCCTTTGGGTTATGACATCTTCTCCGATTTAAACCTGTATCTGGTGATCGGACTGGGCTCTGTTTCATTTCTTTTACTCATCACTATATTGGTCACCATCGTGCTGAAGTGTCAGAAAACGAAGCCCAGCAAAGCGGCTCCTCCGTGCAGGAACAGTGTGATCAGTGAGAGGAACTCAACCATCGCGGATTCCACTCTGGTCTCCAATGATGCCTACTGGTACAGTTTATTTCTAGCAGAGACGAGGAAAGGAAAGCTGGTGGTTAGACAGCCTGTGCCAAAGGGAGCGAGATACATCGTGTCCAGTTTACCGAGAAGCACAGGACTGACCGAGACCAGCGACTCAGCTGCATCTACTCTACAGGTAAGAAAAATATAGTATAAAAAAATAACTGTAGTAATAAATAAATAAATAAATAAAATAAAAAATACATAAGTGTGTGTGTGTGTGTGTGTGTGTGTGTGTGTGTGTGTGTGTGTGTGTCTGTGAATATATGTATATTGAACATATATGTGTGCATCATATTTCAAGGCAACAATATTACGTTTAGTATTCAATCTTCATTATAGTCTAATTCAGCTGCGTCGGCTTTATATGTCATGTTTTTCCATAATGCACAAAGTGTCGCTGTTGTCTAGCAATACACAAGATGGAAATGAGTTATTGGTCGCCATAAGGTAACGTCACAGTCTTCAGCTAGTGGGTCATCCTCTCCTTCCTCTCTTTGCACGTCTCTTTGTTCCTCCGCCTATTTCATTGTCAGTTTCCATTACCTGTTTGGAATATACTGGACTTACATCTTTAATTAGGGCCCGAGCACCGATGGTGTGAGGACCCTATTGGATCTGCTCCGTTTATTAGGGCCCGAGCCCAAAAGGGCGAAGGCCCTATTGTTCTTCTAAGGGTTCTTATTTTTTTTTTTTTTTTTTTTTTTTTTTTACACCTTCCGGGCACTTTTGGGGGCCTTAACATACTCAAAAACTCTTGAAAATTTGCACACACGTCGGAATCTGCGGCCATCAGGACGCCACAGAGGCTGGGACCCGGGCGTGGTTCAGGGCCTCTACAGCGCCCCCTGGAACACAGTTTGAAAACTTGATGTACTGCGCACACATACTTGCACATATTGATATGAAACTCGGTACACATATAGATCTCACTGAGCCAAACAACTTTTGTACTCTATGTCATAGGCTCCACCTGACAGGAAGTGAGATATTTAGGGCTGTTTAAAAAGCGCATGCTCTGGAATTTAACGTACTCCTCCCAGGAATTCCATGGGATTGTCACCAAACTCGGTCAGCATGATCTCAAGACATTGGGGACGCTAAATTGCGAGGAGATTTTTGATATCTCGAACGGTTTGGCCGTGGCAAGGCGACAAAGTTATGGCGAGAAATGAGAAACAGGAAGTGTCTAATAACTGTTGACCACATTGCCTGATTCTGATGAAACTTCACCAGTTTGTTCGTTGTATGATGCCGATTCCATAAATGTGACTATTATGAGTCAAAGTTATAGCGCCACCAACTGGCAGCAGGAAGTGTGTCATTTTCAAAATGCTTTGAAATCAGCCACTTAATTTTACTCGATTTTCTTTAAACTTCATCAAAATCATGTCAAAACACGGCCGATAAGAATATGTAAAGGGGTCGATGATAAATCGAATGCTGTTGCCATGGCAACATGGCAAACTTTAAAATTAGATTCCTGTCTTTTCGAGGCAGTTAACATGCTTAGAATTTCATGAAACTCAACACACACATCAATATTAATGATAGTTAGACACTGGCAAAAGGTCATAAATGGGCGTGGAGCAGGCACTCTATAGCGCCATCTTTTGACAAAAGTTGGGGGGTTAGTTTTTCCTACAGTCACCAAACTCTGTACATATATTAATCTCATCAATTTGGACAACTTTCTAAATCAAACTCATTAGCTGAGACCAACAGGAAGCCGGCTATTTTGATTTGAATGTGGATTTTTGGAAAAATCAGGCTGTAAACAAATGCACACTACTTCTAAGAACAACCAGCTGCTCACACCAAACTTTTTTAACATGAAGAGAATATTCTGAAGATGTTAAATTGCGAGCGGATTTTGGATATCTTGAACGGTGTGGACGTGGTGATTTTTTAAAGATATAGTAAAAAATATTTTTATATCTTTAAAGTGCAGCATCCAAACTCTTTAAAACTTTTTTCACACAGAGATCTAATCATTCTGAGCAAGTGCTGCAAATAAAAAATGTATACAAGCTTCTATGAATTAAAGAAAATTTTAAAAAGAACTCAGAAACCTGCTGTCACTCTGGTGAATGTCTCTACAGTATGTGTGTGCGTTCAGTCAGGCACAGAGAAGCTCATTATTGCAGGGGGGAGGGGTGAGAGGCAGAGAGGGAGACAGGGGTAGAAAGTGAAACATGCTATCTTGCTTATAGACCATCTTTGAGAAATGCACACATATATATATAGTGTAATCGAAATAAATACGTCTGATCTTTGAGAGTCTGATATTTTGAGAAAATATAAAGGGTCACTAAGTCTTTCATTGTTTGTATTTTGCAGTTGTTCTTTTTTTATTTTTTTATTTTTTTACTGAACTATACCATGAACTTGTCCTATTCAGTCACATAGCAAAAGATTAAGAAAAATTAAACTTTTAGCATTAGCGATTTATCTTCATTGATAGACATTTATTTTCATAGTGTTATTTATTGAATATAAAATTTAAATTAACAATTTCAAGACAAACTTGGACAACAAAACAAGCTTTGCTGTTATCTGTTCAAAACATCTGAAAATTATAAAATTTTAAGATGAGTTATATATTATGAGTATATATATATATATATATCGCCCCTTTCAATACTCAACTTGTTTTTAAAGATATTTTGAAAGAATGAAGCGTTTATAGAGCACTTTATTGTGTATTGCTGTACACCCCCATGAACTGTGTTCATGTTCATGTTAATTCACAGTACATAAATTATATATGAATACTTTTTTAGCTTAATATTAATTAACATTAATAAATGCTATTTATTTATTGGTCATGTTAACTAATATAGTTAATGCTAACAAATAAAACTGAATGGCAACATTTTATATTTTGTGTGTATGTGTCTGTGTGTTGATTTTAAAGTCTAACCCTTTCAATTCTGTAAACTTTAAATCCAAACTAGCAGAGGGTTACTGTGAATGCATGAGTCAACTGGGCACCGTCTTCCTTATTGATTCTTAGTTATGTAGCGCTTAAGAGTGATGTCTTATAACAGGAGGAGTCACCAGCAAAGCAATATCCACACAAAAATTGTACAGATAGGTAACGATGACATTTAAGCAGAAGTGGTGGACGTAAAGCAAGCAATAATAACATTTTGTTATCATCATGAATCATGTTCTTATCATCATCATCAGAGTATAGCGAAAATTTAGCATATTGGTTCACAGTTGGCATTATCTGAAGTCCTTGCATTGATTGCATTTAATTAAATCAACATTATATTTGGTCAGTCTGATTCTTGAGGCCTTAGAGATGTTAAATTGTGAAGATCTTGAGTTTTCATTGAGTTGTTATAACTTAGCCATAAAATGTCTGATCTGCCACAAAATTCACAGGTTTGGTAAGAGTCCTGGCCTGAAGACACCTAAAGACCAATATTCAGATATTATCATAGCGCCACTTGTTGGCAGCAGGATATATCATATCTTTCACTAACTCAAACATACCAAGGTCAATCTGCACCAAACTTCATATGTTTGATAATAGTGATGGCCTGAACACATCTACATGCCAATAATTAGTTACAGGCATAGCGCCACCATCTTTCAGCAGCAAGTTTGGCACATTTAAATGACTTATGACAGATTTTTTCTATATTTACTGTATTAAAAGCATACTGCCCACCGTTTGCTGATTTCCTGAAGCCACCGGTCGGCGGTGAGCCCGGGTGCGAGGGCCCGTTCATCGCTGCTCGCAGCTTTAATTAGGGCCCGAGCCCAAAAGGGCGAAGGCCCTATTGTTCTTCTAAGGATTCTTATTTGTTTTTTTTTTTATTTTTATTTTTATTTTTTTTCAACCGTTGGGGCACTTTTGGGGGCCTTAACATACTCAAAAACTCTTGAAAATTTGCACACACGTCGGAATCTGCCGTCGTCCGGACGCCACAGAGGCTGGGACCCGGGCGTGGTTCAGGGCCTCTACAGCGCCCCCTGGAACACAGTTTGAAAACTTGATGTACTGCGCACACATACTTGCATATATTGATATGAAACTCGGTACACATATAGAACTCATCGAGCTGAACAACTTTTGTACTCTATGTCATGGGCTCCACGCAACAGGAAGTGAGATATTTAGGGCTGTTTAAAAAGCGCATGCTCTGGAATTTAGCGTACTCCTCCCAGGAATTCCATGGGATTGTCACCAAACTCGGTCAGCATGATCTCAAGACATTGGGGACGCTAAATTGCGAGGAGATTTTTGATATCTCGAACGGTTTGGCCGTGGCAAGGCGACAAAGTTATGGCGAGAAATGAGAAACAGGAAGTGTCTAATAACTGTTGCACACATTGCCTGATTCTGATGAAACTTCACCAGTTTGTTTGTTGTATGATGCCGATTCCATAAATGTGACTATTATGAGTCAAAGTTATAGCGCCACCAACTGGCAGCAGGAAGCGTGTCATTTTCAAAATGCTTTGAAATCAGCCTCTTAATTTTACTTGATTTTCTTTAAACTTCATCAAAATCATGACAAAACACGGCCGATAAGAATATGTAAAGGGGTCGATGATAAATCAAATGCTGTTGCCATGGCAACGTCTCAAACTTTACAATTAGATTCCTGTCTTTTCGAGGCAGATAACATGCTTAGAATTTCATGAAACTCAACACACACATCAATATTAATGATAGTTAGACACTGGCAAAAGATCATAAATGGGCGTGGAGCAGGCACTCTATAGCGCCATCTTTTGACAAAAGTTGGGGGGTTAGTTTTTCCTACAGTCACCAAACTCTGTACATATATTGTTCTCATCAATCTGGACAACTTTCTAAATTAAACTAATTAGCTAACACCAACAGGAAGCCGGCTATTTTGATTTGAATGTGGATTTTTGGAAAAATCAGGCTGTAAACAAATTTATACTCCTCCTAAGAAGAACAAGCTGTTCACACCAAACTTTTTTAACATGAAGAGAAGATTCTGAAGATGTTAAATTGCGAGCGGTTTTGGGATATCTTGAACGGTGTTGACGTGGTGATTTTTTAAAGATGTATAACCGTCATTTTCTATATCTTTAAAGTGCAGCATCTTAACTATTTAAAACTTTTTTCACACAGAGATCTTATCATTCTGAGCAAGTGCTGTAAATATCAATTTAATTCAAGCTTCTACGAATTAAAGAAAATTAAAAAAATAAATCAGAAACCTGCTGTCACTCTGCCTTGAGTGTCTGTGTTCAGTCACCATTGAGTGACTGAAGAGAGACTGAAGGGGGAGGGGTGAAAGGGAGAGAGGGAGAGAGAGTAGAACATGCTGTCTTGCTAAAGACCATCTTTGAGGAAAAAATGCACATTGATGTTACATAAATATGTTTGATCTTTGAGAGTCTGATATTTTGAGAAAATATAAAGGGTCACTAAGTCTTTCATTGTTTGTATTTTGCAATTGTTGTTTTTTTATTTATTTTTTACTGAACTGTACCATGAACTTGTCCTATTCAGTCACATAGCAAAAGATTAAGAAAAATACAACTTTTTAGCATGAGCGGTTTATCTTCATTGATAGACATTTATTTTCATAGTGTTATTTATTGAATATAACATTTTAATTAACAGTTTCAAGACAAACTTTGTCAACAAAACAAACTTTGCTGTTATCTGTTCAAAACATCTGAAAATTTTACCATTTTAAGATCAGTTATATATATATATATCGCCCCATTACAATACTCAACTTGATTTTTAAAGATATTTTCAAAGAATGAAGCGTTTATAGAGCACTTTATTGGGTATTGCTGTACGCCCACATGAACTGTGTTCATGTTCATGTTAATTCACAGTACATAAACTAATGTTAAAAGATACTAATTTACCTTTAAACAATATATGAATACTTTTTTAGCTTAATATTAATTAACATTAATAAATGCTATTTAATTATTGTTCATGTTAACTAATATAGTTAATGTTAACAAATGAAACTGGATGGCAACATTTTATATAGTATGTGTATGTGTCTCTGTGTTGATTTTAAAGTCTAACCCTTTCAATTCTGTAAACTTTAAATCCAAACTGGCTGAGGGTTACTGTGAATGCATGTGCCAACTGGGCACCGTTTTCCTAATTGATTCTTTCTTAGTTATAGCGCTTAAAAGTTATGTCTTATAACAGGAGTCACCTGCAAAGCAATATCCACACACAAAATGAACAGATAGGTAACGATGACATTGAAGCAGAAGTGGTGGACGTAAAGCAAGCAATAATAACATTTTGTTATCATCATGAATTACATGTTCTTATCATCATCATCAGAATATAGGGAAAATGTTCCCTATATTGTGAACGGCTTTGGGATATCTTGAACGGTGTTGATGTGGTGATTTATGAAAGTAACAATAAAAAAGATGGAGAGTTATTTTCATATATCTTTAAATTGCATTATTCTAACTCATCAAAACTTTTTACATATAAAGAACAAGAAATTCTTAGGAAATACGTATAGTTTCAAAATGTTATCATGCTCAGAGGCCCCAAAAACATTAAAGTGTCATTTAAATTTGTCAGATTAAAGCTCTAATACCAGGGATGAACACTAGAGGTCCTCATAAGATAAGGAATCGTTTGACCTCTAATGCTATTTAGCTCATTGTCAGTGTATAAGAATGACAATAATCCATAGAATCAGTTGATATATACTGTACTTTCAGTGTACTTTTACATAATTATTTTGTATAGGTGCTTAAAGAGCATTAAAATCTTTTTTTATCTTTTAAGGAAAAATTATATGTTTTAAATACATATATACACTCTCACTGGTAGAACAAAAAATCTTATAAGTATGACACTATACTGTACTGCTCAGTTCACTTAATTAGAAAGAGAAACAAATACAAAAAGGCCAAAAAAAATCAACTAAGTTAATATGTATTTATTTTTAATATATTTGTTTATAATTATTTCACAGATGCTTATAGATTATTAAAATAATATTTAAAAATGCTTGTAGACCATAAAACATGGTAACTATTTAAAATAGTAACTATTTGGTAACAATGGTTAATGAACTTACAAACACGAACAAACAACGAACAATATATTTGTACTCGATTTTCTTCAAACTTCATCAGAATAATGTAAAAACACGGCCGATGAGAGTCTGTAAAGGCGTCCCTGATGCATCAAATGCTGTTGCCATGGCAAATAAATAAAAATAAAAAATAAATTCAAATATTTGTTTCCTGTGTTTTTGAGGCAGATAGCGTGCTTAGAATTTAATTTTCCATTTTCAATTTTCAATGATTTATTATATATTTAAAGTGCAGCATCCTAACTCTTTGAAACTTTTTTCAAACAAATAACTATTCATTCTGATCAAACACAGTTCATTTCATAATTATACAAAACTCCACGAATTAAAGAAAATAAAAAAAACATATCTGATCTCACTCTGCTCTGCACTCAATGTGTGTGTTTGTGTGGTAAGTGGTTGAGTGTAAGGAGGGGGGATGGGTGGTAAGAGAAAGAGTCAGAGAGGAGGAGAGACAGTTAGGGTTAGTCCAAAGGGTTACTGTGAATGCATGTGCCAACTGGGCACCGTTTTCCTGATGCTATCGGGATTGCGAATGCACAGACGGCGAGGGCCCGGTCATCGCTGCTTGCAGCTTTAATTAGGGCCCGAGCACCGATGGTGTGAGGACCCTATTGAATCTGCTCCGTTTATTATTATTATTATTATTATTATTATTATTAGGGCCCGAGCACTACAGTGCGAGGACCCTATTGGAATTGCTCCGTTTATTATTATTCTTCTTCTTCTTCTCCAAAATGAAAAGTCATTTTGAGGGCCTAAACATGCCCGAAAACTCACGAAACTTTGCACACGCATCAGACCTGGCGAAAATTTACATCTGATATGGTTTTCAAAAGTGGGTGTGGCAAAATGGCTCGATAGCGCCACCTATAAAATTTCAACGGAGTGCCCCTCGAGCTACGTTTCACGTACATGTACGAAACTCGGTACACATATGTAACACACCAATACCTACAAAAAAGTCTCCTGGTGCAACATCCGAAACCCAACAGGAAGTCCGTTATATTGAATTTCCTGTATGATTTTTGTGCAGTTTTTGCCATTTTCAGGCCTCATACTTTAACGAACTCCTCCTACAGTCTTTATCCGATCATCTTCAAATTTGCTGAGTGTCATCATAAGGCCTTTGCGATGTTAAATTGCGAAGCTTTAGAGTTTTCGTCGAAGGGCGTGTCCGTGGCGGCCGGACAAACTTTGATGTTTCGCCATGAAAAAGGAAGTTGCTATAACTCAGGCATACGATGTCCGATCTGCCTCAAACTTCACATGTTTGATGACAATCCGGTCCTGAACACACATCAGTGCCCATATTCAGTTATAGTCATAGCGCCACCTGCTGACAACAGGAAATGACATGTTTAACACTGTTACGGACTCCTAGAAACATATTGAAAAGCGTTAACAAGTCTTAAATAGGCTAGCAACATGCTACAAACATGCTAAAACATGCTAGCAACACTTAGCTAAGAGCTAAAGCATGCTATTAATACAAATACAAAAGGAAATTGCTGTAACTCATGTATATAATGTTGAATCTGACCCAAACTTAATATTCAACATGCTACAAAAATAATAAAGCATGCTAGCAACACTTAGCTAATATGTTAAAGCATGCTAATAATACAATGAAACAGGAAGTTACTCTAACTCAGGCATACAATGTCCAATCAGCCCCAAACTTAACATGTTTGATAAGAATCCTGGCCTAAACACACGCCAATGCCCGTATTCAGTTATAGTCATAGCGCCACCAGCTGGTAACAGGAAGCCACATGTTTAATACTGTTGTGGATGCCTAGCAACATTTTAAAAAAATTCAACAACTGTTAAACAGGGTAGCAACATGCTAGAAACATGCTATAACATGTTAGCAACATTTAGCTAAGTGCTAAAACATACTCTTAATGCAATGAAACAGGAAGTTACTCTAACTCAGGCATGCAATGTCCAATCAGCCCCAAACTTCACATGTTTGATAACAGTCCTGACCTGAATATATCTACATGCCAATATTCAGTTATAGTCATAGCGCCACCTACTGTCAACAGGAAGTGACATGTTTAACACTGTGACACATTATTAGCAACACACTGAAAAAAGCCATTGAGTGCTAAACTAGTTTAAAACGTACCCAAACATGCTAGCAGCACTTACTTAGTGCTAAAGCATGTTGTTAAAGACATAAAACAGGAAGTTACTGTAACTCAGGCATGCAATGTCCAATCAGCCCCAAACTTCACATGTTTGATAAGACTTCTGGCCTGAAGATATATACATGCCCATATTCAGTTATAATCACAGCGCCACCTGCTGACAACAGGAAGTGACATTTAATGGTATTACGGACTCCTAGCAACATATTAAAAAGCGTTAGCAAGTTTTAAATAGGCTAGCATCATGCTAGAATCATGTTAAAACATGCTAGCAACACTTAGCTAAGAGCTAAAGCATGATATTAATACAAAGAAAAATAAGTGTAACTCATGCATACAATGTCCAATCTGACCCAAGCTTAATATGTTTGATAAGAGTCCTGGTCTGAACACAAGCCCATGCCTATATTCAGTTATAGTCATAGTGCCACCTGCTGGCAACAGAAAGTCACATGTTTAATACCGATGTGGATGCCCAGCAACATTTTAAAAATATCAACAAGTGTTAAATAGGGTAGCAACATGCTAGAAACATGTTAGCAACATTTAGCTAAGTGCTAAAGCATACTCTTAATGCAATGAAACAGGAAGTTACTGTAACTCAGGCATGCAATGTCCAATCAGCCCCAAACTTAATATGTTTGATAAGAGTCCTGGCCTGAATACATTTACATGCCAATATTTAGTTATAGTCATAGCGCCACCAGCTGGCAACAGCAAAATACTTGTTTTACACTAACTTAAGAATGCAATGTACAATTTGCACCAAACTTGACATGATTGCCAACAGTCCTGGCCTGAAGACATCTAAAAGCCAATATTTCGTAATAGCGCCACCTGTTGGTAGCAGGATATGTCATGACTTACACTCAAGCATGCCATGTTCAATCTTCACCAAACTTCATATGTTTGATAAAAGCGCCGGCCTGAACACATCTGCATGCCAATATTCAGTTATAGGCATAGCGCCACCAGCTGGCAGAAGGAAGATTGGCACATATCAATGACTTTGACATATTCCTCCTACATTTTCTGTGTTAATAGCATAGTGCCCACCATTCGCCACTGATCGGCGGTGAGCCCGAGTGCGAGGGCCCTACCATCGCTGCTTGCAGCTTTAATTAGGGCCCGAGCCCAAAAGGGCGAAGGCCCTATTGTTCTTCTAAGGGTTATTATTTTTTTTTTTTTTTTTTTTCTTTTTTTCAACCTTCCGGGCACTTTTGGGGGCCTTAACATACTCAAAAACTCTTGAAAATTTGCACACATGTCGGAATCTGCGGCCATCAGGACGCCAAAGAGGCTGGGACCCGGGCGTGGTTCAGGGCCTCTACAGCGCCCCCTGGAACACAGTTTGAAAACTTGATGTACTGCGCACACATACTTGCATGTATTGATATGAAACTCGGTACACATATAGATCTCACTGAGCCAAACAACTTTTGTACTCTATGTCATGGGCTCCACGCAACAGGAAGTGAGATATTTAGGGCTGTTTAAAAAGCGCATGCTCTGGAATTTAACATACTCCTCCCAGGAATTCCATGGGATTGTCACCAAACTCGGTCAGCATGATCTCAAGACATTGGGGACGCTAAATTGCGAGGAGATTTTTGATATCTCGAACGGTTTGGCCGTGGCAAGGCGACAAAGTTATGGCGAGAAATGAGAAACAGGAAGTGTCTAATAACTGTTGACCACATTGCCTGATTCTGATGAAACTTCACCAGTTTGTTCGTTGTATGATGCCGATTCCATAAATGCGACTATTATGAGTCAAAGTTATAGCGCCACCAACTGGCAGCAGGAAGTGTGTCATTTTCAAAATGCTTTGATATCAGCCTCTTAATTTTACTCGATTTTCTTTAAACTTCATCAAAATCATGTCAAAACACGGCCGATAAGAATATGTAAAGGGGTCGATGATAAATCGAATGCTGTTGCCATGGCAACATGTCAAACTTTAAAATTAGATTTCTGTCTTTTCGAGGCAGTTAACATGCTTAGAATTTCATGAAACTCAACACACACATCAATATTTATGATAGTTAGACACTGGCAAAAGGTCATAAATGGGCGTGGAGCAGGCACTCTATAGCGCCATCTTTTGACAAAAGTTGGGGGGTTAGTTTTTCCTACAGTCACTAAACTCTGTACATATATTAATCTCATCAATTTGGACAACTTTCTAAATCAAACTCATTAGCTGAGACCAACAGGAAGCCGGCTATTTTGATTTGAATGTGGATTTTTGGAAAAATCAGGCTGTAAACAAATGCACACTACTTCTAAGAACAACCAGCTGTTCACACCAAACTTTTTTAACATGAAGAGAATATTCTGAAGATGTTAAATTGCGACCGGATTTTGGATATCTTGAACGGTGTGGACGTGGTGATTTTTTAAAGATATAGTAAAAAATATTTTTATATCTTTAAAGTGCAGCATCCAAACTCTTTAAAACTTTTTTCACACAGAGATCTAATCATTCTGAGCAATTGCTGGAAATAAAAAATGTATACAAGCTTCTATGAATTAAAGAAAATTTAAAAAAGAACTCAGAAACCTGCTGTCACTCTGGTGAATGTCTCTACAGTATGTGTGTGCGTTCAGTCAGGCACAGAGAAGCTCATTATTGCAGGGGGGAGGGGTGAGAGGCAGAGAGGGTGACAGAGTAGAGAGCCATCCTACAGACCATCTTTGAACAAAATGCACATACTGTATGTAGTGTAATTACATAAATATGTCTGATCTTTGAGAGTCTGATATTTTGAGAAAATATAAAGGGTCACTAAGTCTTTCATTGTTCATTTTTTGCAGTTGTTGTTTTTTATTTATTTTTTACTTAACTGTACCATGAACTTGTCCTATTCAGTCACATAGCAAAAGATTTTAAAAAATACAACTTTTTAGCATGATCAATTTATCTTCATTGATAGACAATATTTACATAGTGTTATTTATTGAATATAAAATCATAATAATAAAAAATTAAGACAAACTTTGACAACAAAACAAACGTTACTGTTATCTCTTCAAAACATCTGAAAACCATAATTTTAAGATCAGTTATATATATGTATCACCCCGTTAAAATACTCAACTTGATTTTTAAAGATATTTTGAAAGAATGAAGCGTTTATAGAGCACTTTATTGTGTATTGCTGTACACCCACATGAACTGTGTTCATGTTCATGTTAATTCACAGTACATAAACTTTATATGAATACTTTTTTTAGCTTAATATTAATTAACATTAATAAATGCTATTTATTTATTGGTCATGTTAACTGATATAGTTAATTTTAACAAATGAAACTGGATGGCAACATTTTATATTTTGTGTGTATGTGTCTGTGTGTTGATTTTAAAGTGTAACCCTTTCAATTCTGTAAACTTAAAATCCAAACTAGCAGATGGTTACTGTGAATGCATGTGCCAACTGGGCACCGTCTTCCTTATTGATTCTTAGTTATGACAACAATTGATTTTATACAAAAATATATTATACAAAAATTGTACAGATAGGTAACAATGACATTTAAGCAGAAGTGGTGGATATAAAGGAAGCAATAATAACATTTTGCTATCATCATGAATTACATGTTCTTATTTGTAGCATACTGGTTCACAGTTGGCATCTATCTGAAGTCCTTGCATTGATTGCATTTAATTAAATCAACATTATATTTGGTCAGTCTGATCTTGAGGCCTTAGAGATGTTAAATTGTGAAGATCTTGAGTTTTCATTAAAGGGCATGTCCGTGGTGGCCTGACAAAGTTTGATGTTTCTGCATAGACATAGAAGTGGTTATAACTTAGCCTGAAAATGTCTGATCTGCCACAAAATTCACAGGTTTGGTAAGAGTCCTGGCCTGAAGACACCTAAAGACCAATATTCAGATATTATCATAGCGCCACCTGTTGGCAGCAGGATATCTCATATATTTCACTAACTCAAACACACCAAGGTCAATCTGCACCAAACTTCATATGTTTGATAATAGTGCTGGCCTGAACACATCTACATGTCAATAATCAGTTATAGGCATAACGCCACCAGCTGGCAGCAGCAATTTTGGCACATTTAAATGACTTATGACATATTTTTTCTATATTTACTGTATTAAAAGCATACTGCCCACCGATTGCTGTTTTCCTGAAGCCACCGGTCGGCGGTGAGCCCGGGTGCGAGGGCCCGTTCATCGCTGCTCGCAGCTTTAATTAGGGCCCGAGCACCGATGGTGTGAGGACCCTATTGAATCTGCTCCGTTTATTATTATTATTATTATTATTATTCTTCTTCTTCTCCAAAGTGAATCGCATTTTAGAGGACCTAAACATTCCCGAAAACTCACAAAACTTTGCACACACATCAAACCTGGCGAAAATTTACGTCTGATTTGGGTTTCAGAAGTGGGTGTGGCAAAATGGCTCGACAGCGCCACCTTTAGACGTTCAGCGGTGTGCGCTTTCAGCTGTGATTCACGTACATGCACGGAAATCGGTACACACATGTAACACACCAAAACCTACAAAAAAGCCTCTTGGAGCAAAATCCGGAACCCAACAGGAAGTCGGTTAATATTAATATTCTCAGCAAAATTTGTGTCATTTTTGCCTTTTTCAGGTGTCGTACTTGAACGAACTCCTCCTACAGATTTATTCGGATCAACGCCAAATTTGCTGAGTCTAGTCTAAAGCCCTTTGTGACGTTAAATTGTGAAGATCTAGAGTTTTCATCAGAGGGCGTGTCCGTGGCGGCCTCGCAAATTTCGATGTTTCGCCATGAAAAAGGTAGTTGCTATAACTCAGGCATACAATGTCCTATCTGTCCCAAACTTCACATGTGTGATAACACTCCTGACCTGAAGACATCTACATGCCCATATTCAGTTATAGTCATAGCGCCACCTGCAGGCAACAGGAAGTGTCATGCTGTACTCTACAACCAACTCCTCCTAGAGATTTATTCAGATCAACACCAAAATCGGTCAGTCTAATATAAAGGCCTTAGCGATGTTAAATTGTGAAGATCTTGAGTTTTCGGTAAAGGGCGTGTCCGTGGCAGCCTGACAAATTTCGAGGTCTCGCCATGGATATAAAACTTGTTATAACTCAGCCATAAAATGTCCGATTTGCCTCAAACTTCACCTATTTGATAAGAGTCCTGGCCTGAACACATCTGAAGGCCAATATTCTATTATAATCACAGCGCCACCTGTTGGCAACAGGAAATGACTTGTATCAAACTCCTCCTAGAGATTTAATGATATCAACATTATATTTGGTCAGTCTGATCTAGAGACCTTAGAGATGTTAAATTGCGAAGATCTTGAGTTTTCGTTAAAGGGCGTGTCTGTGGCGGCGTGACAAAGTTTGATGTTTCGCCATGGACATAGAAGTTGTTATAACTCAGCCATAAAATGTCCGATCTGCCTCAAACTTCACAGGTTTGGTAAGAGTCCTGGCCTGAAGACACCTAAAGGCCAATATTCAGATATTATCATAGTGCCACCTGTTGGCAGCAAGATATATCATATCTTTCACTAACTCAAACATACCAAGGTCAATCTGCACCAAACTTCATATGTTTGATGAAAGTGGTGGCCTGAACACATCTACATGCCAATAATCAGTTATATGCATAGCGCCACCAGCTGGCAGCAGGAAATTTGGCACATTTAAGTGACTTTGACATATTTCTCCTATTTTTACTGTATTAAAAGCATACTACCCACCATTTGCTGTGTTCCTAAAGCCACCGGTCGGCGGTGAGCCCGTGTGCGAGGGCCCGTTCATCGCTGCTTGCAGCTTTAATTATTATTATTATTCTTCTCCAAAATGAATCGCATTTTTGAGGGCTTAGACATACCCGAAAACTCATGAAACTTTGCACACACATCAAACCTGGCGAAAATTTACGTCTGATATGGGTTTCAGAGATGGGTGTGGCAAAATGGCTCGACAGCGCCACCTTTAGACGTTCAGCGGTGTGCGCTTTCAGCTGTGATTCACGTACATGCACGGAAATCGGTACACACATGTAACACACCAATACCTACAAAAAAGCCTCTTGGAGCAAAATTTGACACCCAACAGGAAGTCGGTTATTTTTAATTTTCTCAGCAAATTTTGTGTCATTTTTGCCATTTTCAGGCCTCGTACTTGAACGAACTCCTCCTAGAGATTTATTCGGATCAACGCCAAATTTGCTGAGTTTAATCTAAAGCCCTTTGTGACGTTAAATTGCGAAGATCTAGAGTTTTCATCAGAGGGCGTGTCCGTGGCGGCCTGGCAAATTTCGATGCTTCGCCATGAAAAAGGAAGTTGCTACAACTCAGGCATAAAATGTCCGATCTGTCCCAAACTTCACATGTGTGATAACACTCCTGACCTGATGACATCTATATGTCCATATTCAGTTATAGTCATAGCGCCACCTGCTGGCAACAGGAAGTGTCATGCTGTACTCTGCAACAAACTCCTCCTAGAGATTTATACAGATCAACACCAAAATCGGTCAGTCTAAGCAAAAGGCTTTAGTGATGTTAAATTGCGAAGATCTTGAGTTTTCGTTGAAGGGCGTGTCCGTGGCGGCCTGACAAATTTCGAGGTCTCGCCATGGATATAAAACTTGTTATAACTCAGCCATAAAATGTCCGATTTGCCTCAAACTTCACATATTCGATAAGAGTCCTGGCCTGAACAAATCTGAAGGCCAATATTCTATTATAATCACAGCGCCACCTGTTGGCAACAGGAAATGACTTGTAGCAAACTCCTCCTAGAGATTTAATGATATCAACTTTATATTTGCTCAGTCTGATCTAGAGGCCTTAGAGATGTTAAATTGCGAAGATCTTGAGTTTTCGTTAAATGGCGTGTCTGTGGCGGCGTGACAAAGTTTGATGTTTCGCCATGGACATAGAAGTTGTTATAACTCAGATATAAAATGTCCGATCTGCCTCAAACTTCACAGGTTTGGTAAGAGTCCTGGCCTGAAGACACCTAAAGGCCAATATTCAGATATTATCATAGCGCCACCTGTTGGCAGCAGGATATATCATATCTTTCACTAACTCAAACATACCAAGGTCAATCTGCACCAAACTTCATATGTTTGATGAAAGTGGTGGCCTGAACACATCTACATGCCAATAATCAGTTATAGGCATAGCGCCACCAGCTGGCAGCAGGAAATTTGGCACATTTAAGTGACTTTGACATATTTCTCCTATTTTTACTGTATAAAAAGCATACTACCCACCATTTTCTGTGTTCCTAAAGCCACCGGTCGGCGGTGAGCCCGTGTGCGAGGGCCCGTTCATCGCTGCTTGCAGCTTTAATTATTATTATTCTTCTTCTTCTCCAAAGTGAATCGCATTTTAGAGGACCTAAACATTCCCGAAAACTCACAAAACTTTGCACACACATCAAACCTGGCGAAAATTTACATCTGATTTGGGTTTTAGAATTGGGTGTGGCAAAATGGCTCGACAGCGCCACCTTTAGACGTTCAGCGGTGTGCGCTTTCAGCTGTGATTCACGTACATGCACCGAAATCGGTACACACATGTAACTCACCAATACCTACAAAAAAGCCTCTTGGAACAAAATCCGGAACCCAACAGGAAGTCAGTTAATATTAATATTCTCAGCAAAATGTGTGTCATTTTTGCCTTTTTCAGGTGTCGTACTTGAACGAACTCCTCCTACAGATTTATTCGGATCAACGCCAAATTTGCAGAGTCTAGTCTAAAGCCCTTTGCGACGTTAAATTGTGAAGATCTAGAGTTTTCATCAGAGGGCGTGTCCGTGGCGGCCTCGCAAATTTCGATGTTTCGCCATGAAAAAGGAAGTTGCTATAACTCAGGCATAAAATGCCCGATCTGCCCCAAACTTCACATGTGTGATAACACTCCTGGCCTGAAGACATCTACATGCCCATATTCAGTTATAGTCATAGCGCCACCTGCAGGCACCAGGAAGTGTCATGCTGTACTCTGCAACAAATTCCTCCTGGAGATTTAATCAGATCAACACCAAAATCGGTCAGTCTAATAAAAAGGCTTTAGCGATGTTAAATTGCGAAGATCTTGAGTTTTCGTTGAACGGCGTGTCCGTGGCGGCCTGGCAAATTTCGTGGTCTCGCCATGGATATAAATCTTGTTATAACTCAGCCATAAAATGTCCGATTTGCCTCAAACTTCACATGTTCGATAAGAGTCCTGGCCTGAACCAATCTGAAGGCCTATATTCTATTATAATCACAGCGCCACCTGTTGGCAACAGGAAATGACTTGTACCAAACTCCTCCTAGAGATTTAATGATATCAACATTATATTTGGTCAGTCTGATCTCGAGGCCTTAGAGATGTTAAATTGTGAAGATCTTGAGTTTTCGTTAAAGGGCGTGTCCATGGCGGCCTGACAAAGTTTGATGTTTCGCCATGGACATAAAAGTTGTTATAACTCAGCCATAAAATGTCCGATCTGCCTCAAACTTCACATGTTTGGTAAGAGTCCTGGCCTGAAGACATTTAAAGGCCAATATACAGATATTATTATAGTGCCACCTATTGGCAGCAGGATATATCATATCTTGCACTAACTCACACATACCAAGGTCAATCTGCACCAAACTTCATATGTTTGATGAAAGTGCTGGCCTGAACACATCTACATGCCAATAATCAGTTATTGGCATAGCGCCACCAGCTGGCAGCAGGAAGTTTGGCACATTTAAGTGACTTTGATCTATTTTTCCTACATTTACTGTATTAAAAGCATACTGCCCACCGTTTGCTGTGTTCCTAAAGCCACCGGTCGGCGGTGAGCCCGTGTGCGAGGGCCCGTTCATCGCTGCTTGCAGCTTTAATTATTATTAGGGCCCGAGCACCGATGGTGTGAGGACCCTATTGGATCTGCTTCGTTTATTATTATTATTATTATTCTTCTTCTCCGGAATGAATCGCATTTTTGAGGGCCTAAACATACCCGAAAACTCATGAAACTTTGCACACACATCAAACCTGGCGAAAATGGATGTCTGATATGGGTTTCAGAGATGGGTGTGGCAAAACGGCTCGATAGCGCCACCTTTACACGTTCCGCGGTGTGCGCTTTCAGCTATGATTCACGTACATGCATGAAAATCGGTACACACATGTATCTCACCAATACCTACAAAAAAGCCTCCTGGGACAAAATCCGAAACCCAACAGGAAGTCGGTTATTATTAATTTTCTTAGCAAAATTTGTGTCATTTTTGCCATTTTCAGGCGTCGTACTTGAGCGAACTCCTCCTAGAGATTTACTCCGATCAACAGCAAATTTGGTGAGTCTAATCTAAAGCCCTTTGTGACGTTAAATTGTGAAGATCTAGAGTTTTCATCAGAGGGCGTGTCCGTGGCGGCCTCGCAAATTTCGATGTTTCGCCATGAAAAAGGAAGTTGCTATAACTTAGGCATAAAATGTCCGATCTGTCCCAAACTTCACATGTGTGATAACACTCCTGACCTGATGACATCTACATATCCATATTCAGTTATAGTCATAGCGCCACCTGCTGGCAACAGGAAGTGTCATGCTGTACTCTACCACCAACTCCTCCTAGAGATTTATACAGATCAACACCAAAATCGGTCAGTCTAATATAAAGGCCTTAGTGATGTTAAATTGTGAAGATCTTGAGTTTTCGGTAAAGGGCGTGTCCGTGGCGGCCTGACAAATTTCGAGGTCTCGCCATGGATATAAAACTTGTTATAACTCAGCCATAAAATGTCCGATTTGCCTCAAACTTCACATATTCGATAAGAGTCCTGGCCTGAACACATCTGAAGGCCAATATTCTATTATAATCACAGCGCCACCTGTTGGCAACAGGAAATGACTTGTATCAAACTCCTCCTAGAGATTTAATGATATCAACATTATATTTGGTCAGTCTGATCTAGAGGCCTTAGAGATGTTAAATTGTGAAGATCTTGAGTTTTCGTTAAAGGGCGTGTCTGTGGCGGCGTGACAAAGTTTGATGTTTCGCCATGGACATAGAAGTTGTTATAACTCAGCCATAAAATGTCCGATCTGCCTCAAACTTCACAGGTTTGGTAAGAGTCCTGGCCTGAAGACACCTAAAGGCCAATATTCAGATATTATCATAGTGCCACCTGTTGGCAGCAGGATATCATATCTTTCACTAACTCAAACATACCAAGGTCAATCTGCACCAAACTTCATATGTTTGATGAAAGTGGTGGCCTGAACACATCTACATGCCAATAATCAGTTATAGGCATAGCGCCACCAGCTGGCAGCAGGAAATTTGGCACATTTAAGTGACTTTGACATATTTCTCCTATTTTTACTGTATTAAAAGCATACTACCCACCATTTGCTGTGTTCCTAAAGCCACCGGTCGGCGGTGAGCCCGTGTGCGAGGGCCCGTTCATCGCTGCTTGCAGCTTTAATTATTATTATTATTATTATTCTTCTCCAAAATGAATCGCATTTTAGAGGGCCTGAACATGCCCGAAAAGTCACGAAACTTTGCACACACATCAAACCTGGCGAAAATTTACGTCTGATATGGGGTTCAGAAGTGGGTGTGGCAAAATGGCTCGACAGCGCCACCTTTACACGTTCAGCGGTGTGCGCTTTCAGCTGTGATTCACGTACATGCACGAAAATAGGTACACACATGTAACACACCAATACCTACAAAAAAGCCTCTTGGAGCAAAATTTGACACCCAACAGGAAGTCGGTTATTTTTAATTTTCTCAGCAAAATTTGTGTCATTTTTGCCATTTTCAGGCGTCGTACTTGAACGAACTCCTCCTAGAGATTGATTCGGATCAATGCCGAATTTGGTGAGTCCAATCTAAAGCCCTTTGTGACGTTAAATTGCGAAGATCTAGAGTTTTCATCGGAGGGCGTGTCCGTGGCGGCCTCGCAAATTTCGATGTTTCGCCATGAAAAAGGAAGTTGCTATAACTTAGGCATAAAATGTCCGATCTGTCCCAAACTTCACATGTGTTATAACACTCCTGACCTGAAGACATCTACATGCCTATATTCAGTTATAGTCATAGCGCCACCTGCAGGCAACACAAAGTGTCATGCTGTACTCTACAACCAACTCCTCCTAGAGATTTATGCAGATCAACACCAAAATCGGTCAGTCTAATATAAAGGCCTTAGTGATGTTAAATTGTGAAGATCTTGAGTTTTCGGTAAAGGGCGTGTCCGTGGCGGCCTGACAAATTTAGAGGTCTCACCATGGATATAAAACTTGTTATAACTCAGCCATAAAATGTCCGATTTGCCTCAAACTTCACATATTCGATAAGAGTCCTGGCCTGAATACACCTGAAGGCCAATATTCTATTATAATCACAGCGCCACCTGTTGGCAACAGGAAATGACTTGTATCAAACTCCTCCTAGAGATTTAATGATATCAACATTATATTTGGTCAGTCTGATCTAGAGGCCTTAGAGATGTTAAATTGCGAAGATCTTGAGTTTTCGTTAAAGGGCGTGTCTGTGGCTGCATGACAAAGTTTGATGTTTCGCCATGGACATAGAAGTTGTTATAACTCAGCCATAAAATGTCCAATCTGCCTCAAACTTCACAGGTTTGGTGAGAGTCCTGGCCTGAAGACACCTAAAGACCAATATTCAGATATTATCATAGCGCCACCTGTTGGCAGCAGGATATATCATATCTTTCACTAACTCAAACATACCAAGGTCAATCTGCACCAAACTTCATATGTTTGAGGAAAGTGGTGGCCTGAACACATCTACATGTCAATAATCAGTTATAGGCATAGCGCCACCAGCTGGCAGCAGGAAATTTGGCACATTTAAGTGACTTTGACATATTTCTCCTATTTTTACTATATTAAAAGCATACTACCCACCGTTTGCTGTGTTCCTAAAGCCACCGGTCGGCGGTGAGCCCGTGTGCGAGGGCCCGTTCATCGCTGCTTGCAGCTTTAATTAAAACATGGAACCGTGTATGAACGCACAGAAATGGAGAAGGTACGTTTTGTTATTCCTGATAATATCTGCCGTATTAAACCCTACATTTGGCGTTACCCACTACTCTATTCCCGAGGAAATGGAGGTAGGATCTGTTGTTGCAAATTTAGCCACTGATCTTGGTTTGGATATACAGAGTCTGACGAAACGCAAGATGCGCTTAGATGTGATAGCAAATAAAAAATATCTGGATGTAAATAAAGAAACAGGAGAGCTCTTTATTGTAGAAAGGATTGACCGAGAATATCTCTGCCCATCCAAAACTACAAATTCTTGTTTTCTAAAGCTCGATGCTACAATTGAAAATCCAATTAGGATGTTTAATATTGAATTAGAAATATTAGATATTAACGACAATGCACCCCACTTTCGACGAGATGTCATGCATTTAGACATTTCAGAGTCGACACCAGCCGGCGAGCGTTTCTCACTGAACAATGCAGTGGACTCCGACATTGGATCTAATTCCATTAAGACTTACTATCTTAGTGAAAGTGAGCATTTTACGATCGAAATACAGTCTGGTCGAGATGGATCTAAACTAGCTGATTTGGTATTGAAAAAAGCATTAGATCGCGAAGAACAAGCTGTTCATAATCTGATTCTCACTGCTGTAGATGGCGGAGTGCCTTCGCGCTCTGGGACAGCTAATATTATTGTCCAAGTGCTAGACACAAATGACAACGCCCCTAAGTTCGATAAAGAAAGCTATACTGTACATTTAAGTGAAAACTCTCCAATAGGAAGCCTTGTTGTTAAATTAAACGCGACAGATATGGATGAAGGGCAAAATTCTGAAATAATATATGCATTCAGTTTATATACCTCCGAGAAAACACAGGAGACGTTCAATTTGAATAAAGAAACTGGTGAAATTCGAGTTAAAGAGATGATTAATTATGAAGATTTTAAAATCTATGATATGGAGATAATCGCAACCGATAAAGGATCTAATAGTCTCTCTGGAAAATGTAAACTAACTATTTTAATCACAGATATGAACGATAATCATCCTGAAATTTCCATCAAATCATTTTCTGGCCCTCTTAAAGAGGATGTGCCTATAAATACAGTAATTGCAGTTGTTAGTGTGAGTGACAAAGACTCAGGAGAAAATGGAGAGGTAGATATTCATATTTCTGATGATTTACCTTTTGCGCTTAAAGAATCATCTGATAATTATTATGAATTATTAGTTTCAGAACCGTTAGACCGTGAAAAAGTTCCAGAATATGATATCACTATCACCGTGACTGACAGGGGCAATCCGCCGTTATCTGATAATGAAACTATAACTCTGGAGCTGCTGGACGTTAACGACAATGTTCCTCAGTTCCCACAGACATTCTACAAGATACCTGTTTTGGAGAATAACGCACCTGGAGCTTTACTGAGCTCTTTAACTGCTATAGACCCAGATCTCCATGAAAATCAGTATCTTGTTTATTTTATCATAGAAAAGGAAATAGTGAACACCTCCATGTCCATGCTGTTCTCTATTAACCCAGAGAACGGTAATATTTACGCACTAAAGACGTTTGACTATGAGATAGAGAAGGAGTTCCTTTTCCACATCGAGGCCAGAGACTCAGGTGTTCCTCCTCTCAGCAGTAACGTGACCGTTCACATTATTATCATGGATCAGAACGACAACACTCCGCTTATAGTATCTCCATGGCGCGCGCACGGTTCCGTGGTGGAGGAAAAGATCCCGAGATCCACCGATAAAGGAACTCTGATAGCCAAAGTCATCGCCATAGACTCTGATTCAGTGCACAACTCTCGAATCGCGTACCAGTTTCTCCACAACACTGACGCTACATTATTCAGCTTGGATCAATACAACGGAGAGATCCGGACCATGAGAATGTTCAGTTACAGAGACTCGCGCCACCAGCAGCTGGTTGTGATCGCCAAGGACAACGGAGAGCCTGCGCTCTCTGCTACAGTCACCATCAAACTGTCCACGGTGGAGACCGCCCTTAAAACCTATGCTGATATGACTGAGGTGCCTTTGGGATATGACATCTTCTCCGATTTAAATCTGTATCTTGTGATCGGACTAGGCTCTGTTTCGTTTCTTTTACTCATCACTATATTGGTCACCATCGTGCTGAAGTGTCAGAAATCGAAGCCCAGCAAAGCGGCTCCTCTGTGCAGGAACAGTGTGATCAGCGAGAGGAACTCGACCATCGCCGATTCCACTCTGGTCTCCAATGATGCCTACTGGTACAGTTTATTTCTAGCAGAGACGAGGAAAGGAAAGCTGGTGGTCAGGCAGCCTGTGCCAAAGGGAGCGAGATACATCGTGTCCAGTTTACCAAGGAGCACAGGAATGACCGAGACCAGCGACTCAGCTGCATCTACACTACAGGTGAGATCACATTTTATAGTCTACATTTTGATTATTTTGTGCACATGTATTATGACTAACGAATCACCAATTCTGAGGTAAGAATATTACTTTGTGTACTTTAATTTTGTAGGCTATGTAAAATGTTTTATAAATTGTGAGTGTTAGCACATATTTAACATACAATGTGCACAATTTTAAGGCACCTCAGTGTGTGTGCGCCAAGTGGCGCTGTAGTCTCACAAATTGTACATCACTGCGAGCGTAATTTCAACGTCATTATTACAGCTGGCCATTTTGCAACGAACCCTTGTTTTCTGTGTCGGTCTGGCGTTAGACTAAATATTGCGCTTTACATCGAGGAAGCCTTGTATATTTTATCCCATCGCTAACAGCTCTTTCTGCATCTCATTTTGGATTCATATCCAGTGCTTTGTTGCTGCATGAACTGCTTTGTTCTTGCATCATAAGTATTTGATCAGACAATGGATTCTGATTTGAACACCCGGTCATGGAGAAGGTATGTCGCGCTGTTTTTTCTTTTACCAGTGTTTCTTCAGTCGGCTCTGGCTGTTACTCACTATTCTATTCCAGAGGAGATGGAAGTGGGATCTGTCGTGGCAAATTTAGCCACTGATTTGGGACTTGACGTACAAACTTTGATGAAACGAAACGTCCGATTAGATGTTATTGCTAACAAAAAATACCTCGCCATCAACAAAGAGAGGGGCGAGCTGTACATACAAGAGAAGATTGATCGTGAACATCTGTGTCCTCTCAAAACCAGTACGACTTGCTTTCTAAAACTAGAAGTTATTGTGGAGAACCCTGTGCGAATATTTTACATAGAACTGGAAATCACAGATATTAATGACAATAATCCTCAGTTTAGACGAGACACTATTAATTTAGATATTACTGAATCAACACCAGCAGGTGAGCGATTTTCTGTCAGTAATGCGGTGGATTCTGATGTCGGTTCCAATTCGGTTAAAACGTATTATCTGAGCCAGAACGAGCACTTTGATATTGAAATTCATTCTGGGAGGGATGGCTCCAAATTTGCTGATTTAATCTTAAAAAAGGCTCTAGATCGTGAAACCCAATCTGTTCATAATCTGATACTGACAGCAGTAGATGGCGGAGTGCCTCCGTGTTCAGGTACGGCCAGTATCATAGTTCGTGTGTTGGATGCAAATGACAACGCCCCTAAATTTGATCAGGAGAGTTACACCATCAATTTAACTGAAAACTCACCCATAGACAGCCTGGTTGTTAAATTAAATGCAACAGATCTAGATGAGGGTTCTAATGCCGATCTTGTGTATTCATTTAGTCTGTATACATCAGAGAAGACACAGAAAGCTTTCAGTTTGAATCCTGATAGTGGTGAAATCAGAGTGAAGGAGATGGTTAATTATGAAGACTTTAGAATCTACGATATGGAGGTTATAGCATCAGATAAAGGAACTCATCCATTATCTGGTCAATGTAAATTATCTATTATAATTACTGACATGAATGACAATCACCCAGAAATTTCCATAAAATCATTCACAAGTCCAGTCAAAGAGGATGTGCCTGTAAATACAGTAATTGCAGTTGTTAGTGTGAGCGACAAAGACTCAGGGGAAAACGGACAGGTAGATATTAATATTTCTGATGATTTACCTTTTGCGTTCAAAGAATCATCTGATAATTATTATGAATTATTAGTTGCAGAACCGTTAGACCGTGAAAAAGTTCCAGAATATGACATCACTATCACCGTGACTGACAGGGGCAACCCGCCGTTATCTGATAATGAAACTATAACTTTAGAGCTGCTGGACGTTAACGACAATGTTCCTCAGTTCCCACAGACATTCTACAGGATACCTGTTTTGGAGAATAACGCGCCTGGTGCTTTACTGAGCTCTTTAACTGCCTTAGATCCAGATCTCCATGAAAATCAGTATCTAGTTTATTTTATCATAGAAAAGGAAATAGTGAACACCTCCATGTCCATGCTGTTCTCCATTAACCCAGAGAACGGTAATCTTTACGCGCTGAAGACGTTTGACTATGAGATAGAGAAGGAGTTTCTTTTCCACATCGAGGCCAGAGACTCAGGCGTTCCTCCACTCAGCAGTAACGTGACCGTTCACATTATTATCATGGATCAGAACGACAACACGCCGCTTATAGTGTCTCCATGGCGCGCGCACGGCTCCGTAGTGGAGGAAAAGATCCCAAGATCCACGGATAAAGGAACTCTGATAGCCAAAGTCATCGCCATAGACTCTGATTCAGTGCACAACTCTCGAATCACATACCAGTTTCTACACAACACAGACGCTACATTATTCAGCTTGGACCAATACAACGGAGAGATCCGGACCATGAGAATGTTCAGTTACAGAGACTCGCGCCACCAGCAGCTGGTTGTGATCGCCAAGGACAACGGAGAGCCCGCGCTCTCTGCTACAGTCACCATTAAACTGTCCACGGTGGAGACCGCGCTTAAAACCTATGCTGACATGACTGAGGTGCCTTTGGGATATGACATCTTCTCCGATTTAAACCTGTATCTGGTGATCGGACTGGGCTCTGTTTCCTTTCTTTTACTCATCACTATATTGGTCACCATCGTGCTGAAGTGTCAGAAAACGAAGCCCAGCAAAGCGGCTCCTCCGTGCAGGAACAGTGTGATCAGCGAGAGGAACTCGACCATCGCGGATTCCACTCTGGTCTCCAATGATGCCTACTGGTACAGTTTATTTCTAGCAGAGACGAGGAAAGGAAAGCTGGTGGTTAGACAGCCTGTGCCAAAGGGAGCGAGATACATCGTGTCCAGTTTACCGAGAAGCACAGGACTGACCGAGACCAGCGACTCAGCTGCATCTACACTACAGGTAAAAATAAAGTCTTACCTTTTAAATTTTATTGTAGTATGCCCTTTAATCCCTTTGCACGTACAACTATACAATTTAAAATCTAACTGTACTTCTGGTTGTTATTGCTGCTGTTTAGTCTTGTATCCATTTGCACATTTGCCTTTACAGCATTTTTATGCTACCAAAGGAAATATCCTCTGGCCAGTTTATCTTATTTGAATGCCAATAAAATAATATATTTAGCATCTCATGACAGATTTTATTTCATATACTTTTTTGAAGAATATATAGTGGTTGTATTTTAGTACTAAAACTCTTGTTTATGTGCGCCAAGCAAACCAATGCGCACAGCGTCGCTGTTCTCCATGAAAACTACTCCTCATTTATCTTTCATCACAGTCAATGCTGGTGACGTATTTGCTTTGTTGGCAAAAGCTGTATGCTCCCTTCTTTCATGAACACCGCAAAACGGCTTATTCTGCTTCCTGATTATCAAAATGGTTTATTTGTAACCGCAATGCTGCTTGTTTTACATTTCATCACTGGAATATACATCGACAAAATGGAATCTCTAATGAAAAGCAAGCCATTGAAAAGGTACGTGTTCATCATCGTTTTAATCTCTGTGCTGAATACAGCATCTTCTGTTACACATTATTCTATTCCTGAAGAATTGGACGAGGGCTCTATAGTGGCTAATTTGGCAACCGATCTGGGATTAGATGTTGGAACATTAAGTAGACGCAAGATTCGTCTCGACACTCTTGCAAATAAAAAATATCTGGATATTAACAAAGAAACGGGAGAGCTGTTAATTGTGGAGAAAATCGACCGCGAGCACATATGCACAACTAAGTCAGGAACAACGTGTGTTCTTAAACTGGATGCCACGATCGAAAACCCTGTGCGAATGTTTAATATTGAATTGGAAATTATTGATATTAACGACAATGCTCCACATTTTAGAAGGGACACAATGCATTTGGACATTTCAGAGTCAACGCCTGTGGGAGAAAGATTCTCTTTGAACAATGCGGTTGATGCTGATATTGGTGTTAATTCAATTAAAACTTATTACCTCAGTGAAAGCGATCATTTCTCAATCGAAATTCAGACCGGGCGAGATGGATCAAAATTTACTGATTTGATTCTTAAAAAAGCGTTGGATAGAGAAGAACAGACCATACATAATCTGATACTCACTGCTGTGGATGGAGGAGTCCCCGCGCGCTCTGGCACTGCCAGCATTATTGTGCGCGTTCTGGACACGAATGACAACGCCCCTCAATTCGATAAAGACAGTTATACTATAAATCTAACAGAAAACGCACCTATTGGAAGCCTAGTGGTAAAATTAAATGCGACAGATAAAGACGAGGGCTCAAATTCAGATTTGGTTTACTCCTATAGTTTGTATACATCAGAGAAAACGCAACAGACATTCGGTTTGAATCCTGACAATGGAGAAATCAGAGTAAAAGAAATGGTTAATTATGAGGATTTTAAGATCTATGATATGGAAATTATAGCTACAGATAAAGGAGCTAATAGTCTCTCTGGAAAGTGTAAAGTAAAGATTTTAATCACAGATATGAATGACAATCATCCAGAAATTTCCATAAAGTCATTCACAAGTCCAGTGAAAGAGGATATAGCTGTAAATACAGTAATTGCAGTTGTTAGTGTGAGTGATAAAGACTCAGGAGAAAATGGACAGGTAGATGTTAATATTTCTAATGATTTACCCTTTGCGCTGAAAGAATCGTCTGATAATTATTATGAATTATTAGTTTCAGAACCGTTAGACCGTGAAAAAGTTCCAGAATATGACATCACTATTACCGTGACTGACAGGGGCAACCCGCCGTTATCTGATAACGAAACCATAACTTTAGAGCTGCTGGACGTTAACGACAATGTTCCTCAGTTCCCACAGACATTCTACAGGATACCTGTTATGGAGAATAACGCACCAGGAGCTTTACTGAGCTCTTTAACTGCCTTAGATCCAGATCTCCATGAAAATCAGTATCTAGTTTATTTTATCATAGAAAAGGAAATAGTGAACACCTCCATGTCCATGCTGTTCTCCATTAACCCAGAGAACGGTAACCTTTACGCGCTAAAGACGTTTGATTATGAGATAGAGAAGGAGTTTCTTTTTCACATTGAGGCCAGAGACTCAGGTGTTCCTCCACTCAGCAGTAACGTGACCGTTCACATTATTATCATGGATCAGAACGACAACACGCCGCTTATAGTGTCTCCATGGCGCGCGCACGGCTCCGTGGTGGAGGAAAAGATCCAGAGATCCACCGATAAAGGAACTCTGATATCCAAAGTAATCGCCATAGACTCTGATTCAGTGCACAACTCTCGAATCACGTACCAGTTTCTCCACAACACTGACGCTACATTATTCAGCTTGGATCAATACAATGGAGAGATCCGGACCATGAGAATGTTCAGTTACAGAGACTCGCGCCACCAGCAGCTGGTTGTGATCGCCAAGGACAACGGAGAGCCCGCGCTCTCTGCTACAGTCACCATTAAACTGTCCACGGTGGAGACCGCACTTAAAACCTATGCTGATATGACTGAGGTGCCTTTGGGATATGACATCTTCTCCGATTTAAACTTGTATCTGGTGATCGGACTGGGCTCTGTTTCCTTTCTTTTACTCATCACTATATTGGTCACCATCGTGCTGAAGTGTCAGAAATCGAAGCCCAGCAAAGCGGCTCCTCTGTGCAGGAACAGTGTGATCAGCGAGAGGAACTCAACCATTGCGGATTCCACTCTGGTCTCCAATGATGCCTACTGGTACAGTTTATTTCTAGCAGAGACGAGGAAAGGAAAGCTGGTGGTCAGACAGCCTGTGCCAAAGGGAGCGAGATACATCGTCTCCAGTTTACCAAGAAGCACAGGACTGACCGAGACCAGCGACTCAGCTGCATCTACTCTACAGGTAGGCTCAGATATATTTTACTTCTTAAGTAAATTGTCATATTGTTTGACCCTTTCGTGTTGTTGCGGAACTTCTAAAAAGGTTCTTATTTCAATGCATATTTTTAATCAAATGTTTGGAGCTGTGATTTATTATTTTCTTTCTTTCTTTCTTTTTTTTTAGAATTATCTTTGAATGTTTTGCCTTTTTAGGCAAAACAGTGAGCAATAAATGAGTTTTGTAAAACGTATTTTTTATGTTTAAAGTAATCCTTGGGCAATTTAATATACATACTAGATTATTTCTTCTTCAAGGATTTAAATCGTTCCTGTGCCCAATAATGTGTACCCCTCTCCTCTGTGCGCAAAGAGTCGCTGTTCACCATTAAAACATATCTGGCTATAACATTCGTCGCCATGCCAGTTTATTGTGCAGACAACACTGCAGCCACGCTCACTATACAGACCGTCCTTTCATTTAAGGTTGAACATTTGCTTCGTTTATTCTATTTATTTTACACTGCTAAGTCATTTTTAGACAGGTTACGTTTTAAACCGAGAATAGCACAACGAGCTCAAAAACTATGGATTATATTTTGAGATCCCCGAACCGGATTTTAAGGTACGTTTGGATGTTTTTTCTTCTGTCCGCATCCTTTAAGCCCGTGTCTACGGTAAATCACTATTCTATCCCTGAGGAAATGGAGGAAGGATCCGTGGTTGCAAATCTGGCAGCTGATCTCGGGCTGGATGTTAAAACATTAAACAGACGAAAGATGCGTTTGGACACGATCGCATCTAAAAAATATCTTGACATTAACAAAGAAACTGGAGAGCTGTATATCGTACAGAAGATAGACAGAGAGCATCTGTGCATTTCCAAATTAACCTGCTTTCTGAAGCTAGATGCTACAATTGAAAACCCAATTCGAATGTTTAATATCGAAATAGAAATAACTGATATCAATGATAATGCGCCACATTTTAGGAGAGACACGATGCACTTGGATATATCGGAGTCTACTTCTGCTGGGGAGAGGTTTTCTTTGAACAACGCTTTCGATCCGGATATCGGAAGTAATTCCGTTAAGTCGTATTACTTAAGTGATAGTGCTCATTTCAGCATCGAAATACAAACAGGAAGGGATGGTTCGAAATTTGCTGATTTAATTCTGAAGAAAGCTTTGGACCGTGAGGAGCAAATAGTTCATAATTTGATACTCACTGCTGTGGATGGAGGAATCCCCGCGCGCTCTGGTACGGCTAATATTATTGTGCGCGTTCTGGACACGAATGACAACGCCCCTCAATTTGATAAAGACAGTTATACTATAAATCTAACAGAAAACGCACCTATTGGAAGCCTTGTAGTGAAATTAAACGCCACAGATAAAGACGAGGGCTCAAATTCAGATATGATCTATTCATATAGTTTATACACTTCAGAGAAAACGCAGCAGACCTTCAGTCTGAATCCTGACAATGGAGAAATCAGAGTAAAAGAAATGATTAATTATGAGGATTTCAGGATCTATGATATGGAAATTATAGCAACAGATAAAGGAGCTAATAGTCTGTCTGGAAAGAGTAAAGTAAAGATCTTAATCACAGATATGAATGACAATCATCCTGAAATTTCTATAAAATCATTTACCAGTCCAGTGAAGGAGGATATAGCTGTAAATACAGTAATTGCTGTTGTTAGTGTGAGTGATAAAGACTCAGGAGAAAACGGACAGGTAGATATTTATATTTCTGATGATTTGCCTTTTGCGCTGAAAGAATCGTCTGATAATTATTATGAATTATTAGTTTCAGAACCGTTAGACCGTGAAAAGGTTCCAGAATATGACGTCACTATTACCGTGACTGACAGGGGCAACCCGCCGTTATCTGATAATGAAACTATAACTTTAGAGCTGCTGGACGTTAACGACAATGTTCCTCAGTTCCCACAGACATTCTACACAATACCTGTTATGGAGAATAACGCGCCTGGAGCTTTACTGAGCTCTTTAACTGCCTTAGATCCAGATCTCCATGAAAATCAGTATCTAGTTTATTTTATCATAGAAAAGGAAATAGTGAACACCTCCATGTCCATGCTGTTCTCCATTAACCCAGAGAACGGTAATCTTTACGCGCTAAAGACGTTTGACTATGAGATAGAGAAGGAGTTTCTTTTCCACATCGAGGCCAGAGACTCAGGCGTTCCTCCACTCAGCAGTAACGTGACCGTTCACATCATTATCATGGATCAGAACGACAACACACCGCTTATAGTGTCTCCATGGCGCGCGCACGGCTCCGTGGTGGAGGAAAAGATCCCGAGATCCACCGATAAAGGAACTCTGATATCCAAAGTCATCGCCATAGACTCTGATTCAGTGCACAACTCTCGAATCACATACCAGTTTCTCCACAACACTGACGCTACATTATTCAGCTTGGATCAATACAATGGAGAGATACGGACCATGAGAATGTTCAGTTACAGAGACTCGCGCCACCAGCAGCTGGTTGTGATCGCCAAGGACAACGGAGAGCCCGCGCTCTCTGCTACAGTCACCATTAAACTGTCCACGGTGGAGACCGCCCTTAAAACCTATGCTGATATGACTGAGGTGCCTTTGGGATATGACATCTTCTCCGATTTAAACCTGTATCTGGTGATCGGACTGGGCTCTGTTTCGTTTCTTTTACTCATCACTATATTGGTCACCATCGTGCTGAAGTGTCAGAAATCGAAGCCCAGCAAAGCGGCTCCTCCGTGCAGGAACAGTGTGATCAGCGAGAGGAACTCAACCATCGCCGATTCCACTCTGGTCTCCAATGATGCCTACTGGTACAGTTTATTTCTAGCAGAGACAAGGAAAGGAAAGCTGGTGGTCAGACAGCCTGTGCCAAAGGGAGCGAGATACATCGTGTCCAGTTTACCAAGAAGCACAGGACTGACCGAGACCAGCGACTCAGCTGCATCTACTTTACAGGTAAGAAAATCCACCTCAATAATCAAAGATTTACATGACGTTTGACGCACAATTTCTAAGCGAAGAATCATTTCGTGCGCCTTGATATGATGAGTGACATCAGTGTTTAACAATATTAGAAAAAAGGCATTCGTACTCTTAGAGTTGTATTATTTTAATTTCCGCGTATTTTTCCATATTTTGCAACACCCGTTTATTGTTTGTCCTTATGTGTGCTATTTTGAACCCTCACATTTTCTGTATTTGAGCTCAGCAACAAAGAGCACTGGATTGTTAGGGTTGGAGCGCTGGACAGCAGAGAAAAATATAAATTACGCGGAAAATAGCAGAATACTTATTTTTAGCAAGTTTTTTTTTCTCATCTTATTGTGTATGTTCATGCTAAACTCACTAAGCGTCGCTGTCCTCTAAGAAAACGCTTTTGGTCATATCCTCAGTCGCCATGACATATTTCTTATATGAGGAAAGCGCACAAAGGATCGGGCCATGATAAGAGCTTCGCTGTGTGTCCTGTTCGTTTTTCTGACCATTTCATGATCGCAAGGAATACACATATCTCAAACGCTGCAAAATGGAAGAATGCGCAAAATCACAGTTTTGGAGGTATGTAACGACCCTTCTGATTTTATCCAGTATTTTGGACACAGCGCCCGCTGTGACACATTACTCCATCCCAGAAGAAATGGAGGATGGCTCTGTTGTCGCTAATTTGGCGTCAGATTTGGGACTGGATGTAAAAACACTGAGCAAAAGACAAATGCGTCTCGATATTAGATCTAACAAAAAATATCTGGATGTCAACAAAGAGACAGGAGAGCTCTACATATTAGAAAACATAGACAGAGAATATCTTTGTTCATCTAAAACAGCGACATGTTTTATCAAAATGGAAGTGACACTCGAGAACCCAGTTCGAATGTTTAACATTGAAATTGAAATTGTAGATATCAACGATAATGCTCCCCACTTTTGGAGGGATACGATCCGTTTGGATATATCAGAATCTACAGCAGCCGGAGAGAGATTCTCGCTCAGTAATGCTGTGGATCCTGATATTGGCTCGAATTCTATTAAAACGTATTATTTGAGTGAGAGCGAACATTTTGATATTGAAATACAATCTGGAAGGGACGGGTCAAAATTTGCTGATTTAATTCTTAAAAAGCCTTTAGACAGAGAAAAACAGGCTTCACATAATTTGATACTCACTGCTGTGGATGGAGGAGTCCCCGCGCGCTCTGGCACGGCTAGCATTATTGTGCGCGTTTTGGACACAAATGACAACGCCCCTCAATTCGATAAAGACAGTTATACTATAAATCTAACGGAAAACGCACCTGTTGGAAGTCTTGTGGTGAAATTAAACGCTACAGATAAAGATGAAGGCTCAAATTCAAATATTCTTTACTCGTATAGTTTATACACTTCAGAGAAAACACAGCAGACATTCAGTCTGAATCCTGACAATGGAGAAATCAGAGTAAAAGAAATGATTAATTATGAGGATTTCAGGATCTATGATATGGAAATTATAGCAACAGATAAAGGCTCTAATAGTCTTTCTGGGAAGTGTAAAGTAAAGATTTTAATCACAGATATGAATGACAATCATCCTGAAATTTCCATAAAATCATTCACAAGTCCAGTGAAGGAGGATACAGCTCTAAATACAGTAATTGCAGTTGTTAGTGTGAGTGATAAAGACTCAGGAGAAAATGGAGAGGTAGATATTCATATTTCTGATGATTTACCTTTTGCACTCAAGGAATCATCTGAAAATTATTATGAATTATTCGTTTCAGAACCGTTAGACCGTGAAAAAGTTCCAGAATATGACATCACTATCACCGTGACTGACAGGGGCAACCCGCCGTTATCTGATAACGAAACCATAACTTTAGAGCTGCTGGACGTTAACGACAATGTTCCTCAGTTCCCACAGACATTCTACAGGATACCTGTTATGGAGAATAACGCACCAGGAGCTTTACTGAGCTCTTTAACTGCCTTAGATCCAGATCTCCATGAAAATCAGTATCTAGTTTATTTTATCATAGAAAAGGAAATAGTGAACACCTCTATGTCCATGCTGTTCTCCATTAACCCAGAGAACGGGAATCTTTACGCGCTAAAGACGTTTGATTATGAGATAGAGAAGGAGTTTCTTTTTCACATTGAGGCCAGAGACTCAGGCGTTCCTCCACTCAGCAGTAACGTGACCGTTCACATTATTATCATGGATCAGAACGACAACACGCCGCTTATAGTGTCTCCATGGCGCGCGCATGGCTCTGTGGTGGAGGAAAAGATCCCGAGATCCACCGATAAAGGAACTCTGATATCCAAAGTCATCGCCATAGACTCTGATTCAGTGCACAACTCTCGAATCACGTACCAGTTTCTCCACAACACTGACGCTACATTATTCAGCTTGGATCAATACAATGGAGAGATCCGGACCATGAGAATGTTCAGTTACAGAGACTCGCGCCACCAGCAGCTGGTTGTGATCGCCAAGGACAACGGAGAGCCCGCGCTCTCTGCTACAGTCACCATCAAACTGTCCACGGTTGAGACCGCACTTAAAACCTATGCTGATATGACTGAGGTGCCTTTGGGTTATGACATCTTCTCCGATTTAAACCTGTATCTGGTGATCGGACTGGGCTCTGTTTCATTTCTTTTACTCATTACTATATTGGTCACCATCGTGCTGAAGTGTCAGAAAACCAAGCCCAGCAAAGCGGCTCCTCTGTGCAGGAACAGTGTGATCAGTGAGAGGAACTCAACCATCGCTGATTCCACTCTGGTCTCCAATGATGCCTACTGGTACAGTTTATTTCTAGCAGAGACGAGGAAAGGAAAGCTGGTGGTCAGACAGCCTGTGCCAAAGGGAGCGAGATACATCGTGTCCAGTTTACCGAGGAGCACAGGACTGACCGAGACCAGCGACTCAGCTGCATCTACACTACAGGTAAGACAATGCAAGTCAATAATCAAAGAAAGATTTACATAACGTTTTACACACACTTTCCTTACAGATTGTAAGAAAAGAGGTTGTGCTTGCTCCCTTTCCTAATATAGCAACTCGGTGTTCCCAGGTTGAGAATATATGAGATATTTTTTCCCTCATATTTTAATTAGTTTAATTTCTTCTCAGTTATATATATATATATATATATATATATATATATATATATATATATATATATATGAGAATATATGAGATATTTTTTCTCTCATATTTTAATTAGTTTAATTTCTTCTCAGTTATATATATATATATATATATATATATATATATATATATATAATTTCTTTTCGTTTTTAAACAACTTTTGTTTTTGTTCTTTGCACTTGTTATTTTGAGGGTGTTCATCTATTAGCAAATATTTCGTTGGCATCGAGTAAAACAAAACAAAACAACAACAACAACATAAATAGTGCGTAAAATAGAAGAATACCTATTCTAAGGGAGACTATTCTCCTCTTTTTGTGTATGTTCAGGCCAAACTCACTGAGCGTCGCTGTTCTCTTAGAAAACGCTTTTGGTCAAAATATCATTCGCCATGACAGATTTCCTATAGAAGAAAAGAGCACAAAGAGAGCGCCATGACAAGAGCTTCGCTGTGTGTTCCATTTGTTTCTCAACTAATTTCATGATCGTAAGGAATAAGAATATCTCAAACGTGGTAGAATGGAGGGATATGTAAAGTCACAGTTTTGGAGGTATGTAACGGTTCTCATGTGTTTTTCCGCTGTTTTGGACACGGCATACGCTGTTACGCACTATTCTATTCCCGAAGAAATGGAGGAAGGATCTGTTGTCGCTAATTTGGCGTCAGATTTGGGGCTGGATGTGAAAACCCTAAGCAGACGAAAAATGCGGCTCGACATTATATCTAACAAAAAATATCTGGATATCAATAAAGAGACAGGAGAGCTCTATATATTAGAAAAGATGGACCGAGAATTCCTCTGCAGTGTTAAAACGTCAACATGTTTTATCAAAATGGAAGTGATACTCGAGAATCCTGTTCGAATATTTAACATTGAAATTGAAATTGTGGACATTAACGATAATGTTCCCCAGTTTCGAAGAGATACGATCCATTTGGATATATCAGAATCTACAGCAGCCGGGGAGAGATTTTCGCTCAGTAATGCGGTGGATCCCGATATTGGCTCGAATTCGATTAAAACTTATTATTTGAGTGAAAATGATCATTTTGGCATTGAAATCCAAACAGGGAGGGATGGGTCAAAATTTGCTGATTTAATTCTTAAAAAGCCTTTAGACAGAGAAAAACAAGCTTCACATAATCTGATACTCACTGCTGTGGATGGAGGAGTCCCTGCGCGCTCCGGCACTGCTAGCATTATTGTGCGCGTTCTGGACACGAATGACAACGCCCCTCAATTCGATAAAGACAGTTATACTATAAATCTAACAGAAAATGCACATATTGGAAGCCTTGTGGTGAAATTAAACGCCACAGATAAAGACGAGGGTTCAAATTCAGATATTCTTTACTCGTATAGTTTATACACTTCAGAGAAAACGCAGCAGACATTCAGTCTGAACCTTGACAATGGAGAAATCAGAGTAAAAGAAATGATTAATTATGAGGATTTCAGGATCTATGATATGGAAATTATAGCAACAGATAAAGGAGCTAATAGTCTTTCTGGAAAGTGTAAAGTCAAGATTTTAATTACAGATATGAATGACAACCATCCTGAAATTTCTATAAAATCATTTACCAGTCCAGTTAAAGAGGATGTACCTGTAAATACAGTAATTGCAGTTGTTAGTGTGAGTGATAAAGACTCAGGAGAAAATGGAGAGGTAGATATTCATATTTCAGATTATTTACCTTTTGCACTCAAAGAATCATCTGATAATTATTATGAATTATTAGTTTCAGAACCGTTAGACCGTGAAAAAGTTCCAGAATATGACATCACTATTACCGTGACTGACAGGGGCAACCCGCCGTTATCTGATAATGAAACTATAACTTTAGAGCTGCTGGACGTTAACGACAATGTTCCTCAGTTTCCACAGACATTCTACAGGATACCTGTTTTGGAGAATAACGC
Organism: Garra rufa; assembly: GCF_049309525.1. Lineage (NCBI taxonomy): Eukaryota > Metazoa > Chordata > Actinopteri > Cypriniformes > Cyprinidae > Garra > Garra rufa. Next base: position 11,553,950 of record NC_133376.1, read on the forward strand.
CCCTGGTGCTTTACTGAGCTCTTTAACTGCCTTAGATCCAGATCTCCATGAAAATCAGTATCTAGTTTACTTTATCATAGACAAGGAAATAGTGAACACCTCCATGTCCATGCTGTTCTCCATTAACCCAGAGAACGGTAACCTTTACGCGCTAAAGACGTTTGACTATGAGATAGAGAAGGAGTTCCTTTTCCACATCGAGGCCAGAGACTCAGGTGTTCCTCCACTCAGCAGTAACGTGACCGTTCACATTATTATCATGGATCAGAACGACAACACGCCGCTTATAGTGTCTCCATGGCGCGCACACGGCTCGGTGGTGGAGGAAAAGATCCCGAGATCCACCGATAAAGGAACTCTGATAGCCAAAGTCATCGCCATAGATTCTGATTCAGTGCACAACTCTCGAATCACGTACCAGTTTCTCCACAACACTGACGCTACATTATTCAGCTTGGATCAATACAACGGAGAGATCCGGACCATGAGAATGTTCAGTTACAGAGACTCGCGCCACCAGCAGCTGGTTGTGATCGCCAAGGACAACGGAGAGCCTGCGCTCTCTGCAACAGTCACCATCAAACTGTCCACGGTGGAGACCGCCCTTAAAACCTATGCTGATATGACTGAGGTGCCTTTGGGATATGACATATTCTCTGATTTAAACCTGTATCTGGTGATCGGACTGGGCTCCGTTTCATTTCTTTTACTCATCACTATATTGGTCACCATCGTGCTGAAGTGTCAGAAAACGAAGCCCAGCAAAGCGACTCCTTTGTGCAGGAACAGTGTGATCAGCGAGAGGAACTCAACCATCGCGGATTCCACTCTGGTCTCCAACGATGCCTACTGGTACAGTTTATTTCTAGCAGAGACGCGGAAAGGAAAGCTGGTGGTCAGACAGCCTGTGCCAAAGGGAGCGAGATACATCGTGTCCAGTTTACCAAGAAGCACAGGACTGACTGAGACCAGCGACTCAGCTGCATCTACTCTACAGGTAAGTACTGCCACATAGTGATTAAAAAAAAAAAAACACTTAAGCAATGGATGTTCAACTTTGTGCATGCCTATTTGCTTTTATTTCGCTTGTACTTTGCCAATAAATCTGCTCAGGAGCAAGCAATGGATGTTTAACTTTGCGCATGCGTATTTTCTTTTATTTCGCTTGTACTTTGCCAATAAATATGCTCAGGCATAAATTTTAGACATCAGTGAAGTTATTTACTGTTCATAGATAATTTACCCGCATTCGACCTCTAAATGTTTCTCGCGTTCAATTAGGAGGATTGTAACCTGCGTTGATCACATGTGACAATATGGATTCTTATTGGCAGGCTGTTTAGTAAATTACTCAACTTGCACTTGCCATTTGCTTTTGTTTGCATATAGTGTTTGCATATAGTATATGGAAAACTTCATTATATGTATTCTTTTTTTGTGTTATTATTATTTTATTTGAAGGTTTTTGATTCATAACACAACCAACGTAACAATGTTTTAAACTACTTTTCTAATTTGACTCTTTACACTGCACTCCTCGCTCCTGTACGCATAGAGTCGCTGTCCACCAAGAAAATACTTTTCTAGTCATACTGTCTTTGTCGCCATTGCTGATTCTTCATCTGTGGGCAACATTGCAGTCTTTCTTTCAGGCAGGACTATACGCTCTTTCATATATTGGTCCAGTTGTATTTTCTTACATGTCATTGCGCGAGTTATTTTCTTGAACCATATCCACATTTTGGAACTATTTGGACTTGCTTTCTGTGTGCAATTTCGGGAATATCAAAACAATGGAACCGAAAGCACGGCTTTGGTTGAGGTACGTCTCGATTTTCGTATTCCTTGGGGCTGTATTTCAGACAGCATCTGCTGTTACTCACTACACAATTCCAGAGGAAATGGACGAAGGGTCTGTGGTTGCAAATTTGGTGTCTGATTTGGGATTGGATTTGAAAAGCCTTAGTAAACGTAAAATACGTTTGGATGTTGTAGCTAATAAGAAGTATCTTGACGTTAACAAAGATACTGGGGAGCTGTACATTTTAGAAAGGATTGACAGAGAGAATTTGTGCCCAATTAAATCGGTCACAACTTGTCTGCTGAAGGTGGATGCCACATTAGAGAATCCTATTCGAATGTTTAATATTGAACTTGAAATAATGGACATAAATGATAATGCTCCACGTTTCCGACGAGATACAATGCATTTAGACATATCCGAGGCAACAGCAATAGGGGAGAGGTTTTCTCTTACTAATGCTGTAGACCCTGATACAGGCTCAAATTCCGTAAAGACATACTATCTCAGTGAAAGCGACCATTTTAGTATTGAGATTCAGACTGGACGAGACGGATCTAAGTTTGCTGACTTGATACTGAAAAAGTCATTAGACAGAGAAAAACAAGCTTCACATTATCTGATACTCACTGCTGTGGATGGAGGAGTACCCGCGCGCTCTGGCACTGCTAGCATTATTGTTCGCGTTCTGGACACGAATGACAACGCCCCTCAATTCGATAAAGAAAGTTATACTATAAATCTAACAGAAAACGCACCTATCGGAAGCCTTGTAGTGAAATTAAACGCTACAGATAAAGATGAAGGAACGAATTCCGATATATTTTACTCTTTTAGTCTATATACGTCAGAGAAAACACAACAGACATTCAGTCTGAATCCTGACAATGGTGAAATCAGAGTAAAAGAAATTATTAATTACGAGGATTTCAGGATCTATGATATGGAAATTATAGCAACAGATAAAGGCTCTAATAGTTTGTCTGGAAAGTGTAAAGTAAAGATTTTAGTCACAGATATGAATGACAATCATCCTGAAATTTCCATAAAATCATTCTCAAGTCCAATTAAAGAGGATGTACCTGTAAATACAGTAATTGCAGTTGTTAGTGTGAGTGATAAAGACTCAGGAGAAAATGGAGAGGTAGATATTCATATTTCTGATATTTTACCTTTTGCGCTGAAAGAATCATCTGATAATTATTATGAATTATTAGTTTCAGAACCGTTAGACCGTGAAAAAGTTCCAGAATATGACATCACTATCACCGTGACTGACAGGGGCAACCCGCCGTTATCTGATAATGAAACTATAACTTTAGAGCTGCTGGACGTTAACGACAATGTTCCTCAGTTTCCACAGACATTCTGCAAGATACCTGTTATGGAGAATAACGCGCCTGGAGCTTTACTGAGCTCTTTAACCGCCTTAGACCCAGATCTCCATGAAAATCAGTATCTAGTTTATTTTATCATAGAAAAGGAAATAGTGAACATCTCCATGTCCATGCTGTTCTCTATTAACCCAGAGAACGGTAATCTTTACGCGCTAAAGACGTTTGACTATGAGATAGAGAAGGAGTTCCTTTTCCACATCGAGGCCAGAGACTCAGGTGTTCCTCCACTCAGCAGTAACGTGACCGTTCACATTATTATCATGGATCAGAACGACAACACGCCGCTTATAGTGTCTCCATGGCGCGCGCACGGCTCCGTAGTGGAGGAAAAGATCCCAAGATCCACGGATAAAGGAACTCTGATAGCCAAAGTCATCGCCATAGACTCTGATTCAGTGCACAACTCTCGAATCACGTACCAGTTTCTCCACAACACTGACGCTACATTATTCAGCTTGGATCAATACAACGGAGAGGTCCGGACAATGAGAATGTTCAGTTACAGAGACTCGCGCCACCAGCAGCTGGTTGTGATCGCCAAGGACAACGGAGAGCCCGCGCTCTCTGCTACAGTCACCATCAAACTGTCCACGGTGGAGACTGCGCTTAAAACCTATGCTGACATGACTGAGGTGCCTTTGGGATATGACATCTTCTCCGATTTAAACCTGTATCTGGTGATCGGACTGGGCTCTGTTTCTTTTCTTTTACTCATCACTATATTGGTCACCATCGTGCTGAAGTGTCAGAAAGCGAAGCCCAGCAAAGCGGCTCCTCTGTGCAGGAACAGTGTGATCAGTGAGAGGAACTCAACCATCGCGGATTCCACTCTGGTCTCCAATGATGCCTACTGGTACAGTTTATTTCTAGCAGAGACGAGGAAAGGAAAGCTGGTGGTCAGACAGCCTGTGCCAAAGGGAACGAGATACATCGTGTCCAGTTTACCAAGAAGCACAGGACTGACCGAGACCAGCGACTCAGCTGCATCTACTCTACAGGTAACCTGAACTGCATAAATACATTTATATTTGAAGTTCAGTTTTTTTTTTAAGTAACTTAGTGCTCTGTTATTTCACTCCCATTTTATTTTCGTACTCATAGTTGACACATTTGTGCTCTGATCATGGAAATTAGTTGAGTTATGAATGTAGTTTTGACATCATTTATTTATTTTTTTGTGGCATTTCTTTAAAACATACGCAGTGTGTCGCTGTGCCCCAACAAAACGGACGATTTCTGATTTATTTATTAATTTTGTAGTCGCCATGACAGTTCATGCTCACCAGCGAGTCATTATAAAAAGCGTGCTGGGATGCCAGTGCTTCTGCTGCCTTTCTGCTTTGAATAACAAGGTGACACTTTTGTAGAACGCAAGTAGACGCTAAGTTAATATTGGAATCTGTTGAATGTCTTACATTTGCGATCATCATTGTTAAGGACAACTGTGTTTTGGGCTCGCAAAGACAACACGCCGCACTAACAGAATGGATGAGCAGCCTGCAATGAAGTACGTCGCAACATTGTTTCTGCTTTGTGCACTGGTTTACACGGCGTCTTCTGTCACCCATTATTCAATTCCGGAGGAGATGGAGGTAGGCTCTGTGGTTGCTAATTTGGCTGCAGATTTAGGAATCGATGTGCAAACGTTAGGAAGACGAAAAATTAGGTTAGATATCATTGCAAATAAGAAATACTTGGATGTGAACAAAGGCACTGGTGATTTGGCTATTTTGGAGCGCATTGATAGAGAATATCTCTGCACATCTAAAACAGTTTGTTATTTAAAAATGGAAGTCATACTTGAGAACCCAGTTCGTATATTCAACATTGAATTAGAAATAATGGATATTAACGACAATGCGCCTTACTTTCGCAGGGATACGATTAATCTGGACGTCTCTGAGTCAACTGCTGTTGGCGAGAGATTTTCTCTAAGTAATGCGGTTGACCCTGATATTGGTTCAAATTCCATTAAAAGTTATCATTTGAGTGAGAGTGCAAACTTTGATATTGAAATACAGACAGGGAGGGATGGTTCAAAATTTGCTGATTTAATATTGAAAAAAGCTTTAGATCGTGAGGAGCAGGCCATTCATAATCTGATACTCACTGCTGTGGATGGAGGAGTCCCCGCGCGCTCTGGCACGGCTAGCATTATTGTGCGCGTTCTGGACACGAATGACAACGCCCCTCAATTCGATAAAGACAGTTATACTATAAATCTAACAGAAAACTCACCTATCGGAAGCCTTGTAGTGAAACTAAACGCTACTGACAGAGACGAAGGCTCAAATTCAGATATCACTTATTCTTTTAGTCTGTATACATCTGAGAAAACACAGACAGCATTTGAATTAAAGCCTGACAGTGGTGAAATCAGAGTAAAAGAGATGATTAATTATGAGGATTTCAGAATCTATGATATGGAAATTATAGCAACAGATAAAGGAGTTAATAGTCTGTCTGGAAAGTGTAAAGTTAAGATTTTAATCACAGATATGAATGACAACCATCCTGAAATTTCTATAAAGTCATTTACCAGTCCAGTTAAAGAGGATGTACCAGTAAATACAGTAATTGCAGTTGTTAGTGTGAGTGACAAAGACTCAGGAGAAAATGGACAGGTAGATGTTCATATTTCTGATGATTTACCTTTTGCACTTAAAGAATCATCTGATAATTATTATGAATTATTAGTTTCAGAACCGTTAGACCGTGAAAAAGTTCCAGAATATGACATCACTATTACCGTGACTGACAGGGGCAACCCGCCGTTATCTGATAATGAAACTATAACTTTAGAGCTGCTGGACGTTAACGACAATGTTCCTCAGTTCCCACAGACATTCTACAGGATACCTGTTATGGAGAATAACGCGCCTGGAGCTTTACTGAGCTCTTTAACTGCCTTAGATCCAGATCTCCATGAAAATCAGTATCTAGTTTATTTTATCATTGAAAAGGAAATAGTGAACACCTCCATGTCCATGCTGTTCTCCATTAACCCAGAGAATGGCAACCTTTACGCGCTAAAGACGTTTGACTATGAGATAGAGAAGGAGTTCCTTTTCCACATCGAGGCTAGAGACTCAGGTGTTCCTCCACTCAGCAGTAACGTGACCGTTCACATTATTATCATGGATCAGAACGACAACACTCCGCTTATAGTGTCTCCATGGCGCGCGCACGGCTCCGTAGTAGAGGAAAAGATCCCGAGATCCACGGATAAAGGAACTCTGATAGCCAAAGTCATCGCCATAGACTCTGATTCAGTGCGCAACTCTCGAATCACGTACCAGTTTCTCCATAACACTGACACTACATTATTCAGCTTGGATCAATACAACGGAGAGATCCGGACCATGAGGATGTTCAGTTACAGAGACTCGCGCCACCAGCAGCTGGTTGTGATCGCCAAGGACAACGGAGAGCCTGCGCTCTCTGCAACAGTCACCATCAAACTGTCCACGGTGGAGACCGCGCTTAAAACCTATGCTGATATGACTGAGGTGCCTTTGGGATATGACATCTTCTCCGATTTAAACTTGTATCTGGTGATCGGACTGGGCTCTGTTTCTTTTCTTTTACTCATCACTATATTGGTCACCATCGTGCTGAAGTGTCAGAAAACGAAGCCCAGCAAAGCGGCTCCTCTGTGCAGGAACAGTGTGATCAGTGAGAGGAACTCGACCATCGCGGATTCCACGCTGGTCTCCAACGATGCCTACTGGTACAGTTTATTTCTAGCAGAGACGAGGAAAGGAAAGCTGGTGGTCAGACAGCCTGTGCCAAAGGGAGCGAGATACATCGTGTCCAGTTTACCAAGAAGCACAGGACTGACCGAGACCAGCGACTCAGCTGCATCTACTCTACAGGTAGGCATATATAGCGTCAACAGGTGAACTAGTTTTTCGATGAAGCCAAACAACAGTGTATACTGTTTGACTTCTCAACCTATAGCCAAACACTTTTTAAGCCCACACTACTCTCTCTGAGAAGCTTATTTGTAGCTTCTGCCTTTCAAGTGCACATTCACATCTTATTTTTCAACTTCCCATCTTGTATGGAGTTGCTGAAGTTCATACATTTGCTTTTCTTTGCATCACTTCCAAAATAAAGTGTTTCAGTTGTTTTTAGCACATCTCTTGCACTCTAAGAGTTTGTATGTGTATTTTTTCTCTTTTTCTTTAAAAAAAATTCAGCTGGACTTAATCCAGTACTGTTCTTTTTAGACTTAATTTTCTTAACACACTTAATTTTCTTGTCTTAAAAGCTCACATACACTTAAATAATGACTGAAGTGAACATTCCCTTCTTGTAAAAGTTTACATGTGTTTTTGCTGTGTTTGTACTGATTCTACAATTCTACAGCCACATATATTGTTGATCTTACCTGTTCTACATATACTCTCAGCTTCCCTGTGGCTGAGCCAGCTACCACAGTAAAAGAGATTGTTTGTTTGTGTGTGTGTGTGTGTATATGTATAAAATGGAAATTTGTGATGTGTTGCTTTTCTCTCAGAGCAGGTTGACCTACTTTCCTGATCTGCTGTTGCCATTTCACCTGCAGTTCTGATGTTCACAAACCCATGCTGTGTTAAATTTGTGCTTAAATCTAGTATATTTTTTTTTATATTTGGCTCATGTTCTCAAGTTTTTTTTTTTTTTTTTTTTTTTTTTTTACAAACATAAAAAAAGCTAACTACAAGAATATTTGGATAGTTAAGTCACACATTGGCATTTGCTACTTGGTTTGCATGAGTTTTATTAAATAAATTAACAAAATATTATTATTATTTTTTTATATATTTTAAAGTGTGGCCTAAGTATCCAAAAACACTGTTGCCCGGTTTCATAGACAGGGTTTAGCCTAAGCCAGGATTAGGCCATAGTTCAATTAGGACATTTAAGTAATTTTTAAAAACGTGCCTTAGAAAAAAAACAAAAAAAAAAAAACAAAAAAAAAAAACATTACTGGTGGCATGTTGAGATAAGACAAAGCATTTTTTTTTTTGAAAAATATGGATAAATAATATTTACTGAACATGACAAATTTTAATTCAAGCTATTTTTAAATATGCATCAAGCTTTGTTTATTTGTATGATTATGATTATTCTTCTTTAGGATTTCTTTAACTTTGGTTAGAGTGTTACCTGAAGGACAGGTAAGTCATTCAAAGACAGAATGAGAAAGTCTTTAACATCTCCTTTTATTTCTCTGGAGTCTTTTTTTCATGTAAACAATGCATCTTAATCTGTCGCTCCTGTCATTCTCTCATTCTTAAAGCTTCTTAGTGAATTGCATAACGTAGTTTGTTTTGCTTAATTTGTTATACTTTAACATTTTTCACATTGTGTCACAGGTACCGGGAGTCCCTGATAATTCAGACAACAGAGGACAACAAAACAATTGATCTGTTTTTTCTTGATTTGATTTGTTAATTAAGTGTAGATCTTTTAAAACATGCTACATGATATAGATCAGTAAACATCAGTGTGGATTGAGGTTTTGTTGACAGAAAAGTGTTCAGTGAAATTCATCAAAATGATTGTGCTGAAAGCTAAATATTGAAACGTATGTCTCTGTTTTTGTTTCCGTTTTAAAGTACTCAAAATGAACGAGGTCCCTTCCCCCCGCTGGAGGTATGCAGCCCTGACTTCACCATTCTCTCGATATCTGGAGCGCCTGATCCCAGGGCCCATTGACCTTTACTGAAATATATGTGACTCTCTGTGTTTCTCTTTGTGGTTGGTGGTTTTTGTCAGTGGAGTTTGCCTTGTCCTGTTGTAGGAGGAGCCAAGGAGCCAATTTATACAACTGAATTCAAATCAGTTTTGTTCAGTTTAGATGCAGATAAATGATTCAACAGGTCAACACCAACACTCAGTTTGACATTTCACTTGGTCTTCTGAGCTTTGTAGATTTACAGGCTGCTAGATTTAAACTTTGCAGTCTTTATGAACACAATGTGTGCGTTTTTTCCCACTTGTGTAACTCAAAGCTGAAATCCTTAAATCTGCTGTTTTTTTTCTTCACTAGAAATTGTTATGCAGCCTCACAAACACAACCTTTTGTAGATACCTGTGACCAGCAGAAATGCTAATGATAACTCTGATTCTCTGTGGTTTGATTGACAATGGCTGGGGGTGAAAATGTCGCTCATATGCCAAAATGCATTCCTTAATTGGTTAAAGAAAGAAATATAAAAATAAGAATATAATTTACTCACCCTCATGTCTTTCCAAATTTGGAAGAATGTTTATGCTGCTCTTTTAATCTAAAAATGAAAGTGACAAGCAATGAAGGCTGTCAAGTAACAGATTCTTGTCTTTAAATTTTCTTGACAGCATTTGTTTTTGTGCACTTTCATAGTTAAAAAAGCACTCTTTTTGTGTACCACAGACAAAAAAGACAAAGTTTTGAAATGACAGATGGGTTAGTAAATGGCAGAATTAATTTCCTTTAAACCTTGATTAAGATGAGTGTTTTTTAGCAAATATGGCTCTAGTGCATGACGTGGGTTTTAGTGATATATGTACTGACTTTTCATCTACTAAACATCATTATGAGCTCCTCAGCCTGTTTGTTGGATGGTTTGTCTACCTGTGTGTTTGAATGGTTGGTGAATTGACTGGTGGATTCCAATTTCACATACTGGTTCTGTTGAGTTTCTCTTCACAAATGAATCAGAGTGATGCAAAGCGAATTACAACCACTCAGTTTTCAGCTCGTTGCCCTTCCATCACCCCAACCACCCTCACCTGGTATCTGAGCATGGTTCTCATTGATCAACCCACCCTCCGTCACCTGTCAATCAAACCAAGGTTCCACCTTCCGTTTTGCCTGAAGCCTTTAAGTGACAGGCCTTGGTTGCATGAGATGTGTTCAGATTCTGGCCTCTCACTAAGCGTATAATGTCTAAAGTCTAGCTTCTTACATCCTGTTTTTCTTTCTCATTAACAGGCATCCACTACCACCAGCAGCAGTTCCACCTGAGGATCCTTCCAACCGGAGCAACGTATGAAAAACGTTCCATCAACCTGCATGTCTGTCCACCTGTGTTCATCATATTTACCTGCACCATCTTACAAAGATGAAACCAACCCTGAATGATGCTTACATCTTCACATCAGTGTTCGGAGAGTTTGTCCTCAATTTTCCCTGCAAGCTTGTGGTTGATCTGACCAGAGGAATGACGAAGATCTTTTGCCTATGATACTGAGAGATACTCTTACACTTGACCGGTCAGGATTGGACTTGGACTGGATCTGTGAGCACACACACGCACACACGCATACACGTACACACACACACACACACACACAAACACATATCTTCAAACAGCACAGCTCAAGTCTTTATCAAAAAAACTTTTCTGCAAAACCAGTATGCTTGTGTTTGCATGGTTAAAGCTCCATGTTAGATCTTCGTTATATTAAGTGACTGGTAAAGACACTGGGAAGGGAAATGATTAACAGAATATTCTCACATAAACTGACCTGGACACTGAATTGCAAAATAATCCTGTGCTTAATCAGTAGTTTTGTCTTAATTTTCGGTAAACGTATTTAAACATGCTTGTAATAAGATTAATTTACCTCATAAGCAAACATTTTAAAATGTAAACCTCACTTAAGTATATAAATCAAGTCATTCTATCTTAAATACTTGTGTGAATGTATCTGTTTTCAAGCATGTCTAGATATTTTTACTAAAAATACAGAGATGCTAATGACAAATGGGATTTTTTTTTTTTTTTTTTTTGCAATGTGAATGATATTAAACAAGCACAAAGAGGATTAAAGGATGCAGCCATGTTGAGAGATGAAGTTTGGAGCTTTTGCTAGACTGAGTTTGGACACTGAAAGCTTCTCTTTCCCTGCAGCGGATGTATAAAGCCTTTCTTATGTGTTTTCTTGGATCTCATAAAGACTTCTATCAGAATAATGCAAGTATTATCCAGCGTATTCAGAAGAGTGCTGTATAGTCTTTGCTCTTCTCTGTAGTGTTGTAGTATGTCTGTGTTGCAGTTTGTGACTGTATTTTTGAGTTTCAGTATGTAAAGAATCAAGTTGAATCTAAGCAGTGATTTGACACAGAAAGAGTATCATTGTAGTTATGATCTCTTCTAATATGATTATAGGGGTAGTGATAGCAATGATTGCTTCCTTTGTGGTGTCTGGTGACATTCATGCATGCACAAATGCAGACACAGCACAGTGATGCCATAGTGCAGACATTTGAAGGTCACAGTGGTTTCTCAGACGAGTATAGGAGCCATTCCAGTCTCAGATCAAAACTTACTGATTTCTAATAGATACTGTTAATCCACCTTTTTATCCTATATAAAAACATCACACTATTTCAGAGATAAACGCATAAAGATTTCATCCTGAGATCTTTCAAATAAGGCCAAATGTTAAAAAGCACTCAAAGTGGTGGATGACTTTTACTTGCTTTAAAACAAGAAAAGATGAGGACTGCTAATGTTTACTTATCAGCTGTGTAATTATTACCTAATATTATGAAATGTGTTTAATATTTATGGAGATACTTTAGAAAAAGACAATTTAGCAAAAAAGGTGCAAATGCATTGCATTGTGCATTTGAAATGCACTAGCCAATTTTTTTTTTCTTTTTTCATTTTTTACATTTTAATTTTTAATGCCTGGTGTTAAAAATATAAACTTTCATATTGCTGCTTTTTTATTGTTGATATTTTGTATTCGCTGGCTATATCAGTTGTGCAGTATATGGACATCAATATTTTATTTCAGTGAACAATATGGTATTGTTGTTTTTCTGATAGTTCTCAGCCTTTCTGCAATGTCATTTCTGGTAAAAAAAAAAGAATTTCTTCCTGAGGGTATGGCAGCTTTCCCAGGCAGGTCAAGAGGTCAGGGTGTAATGGGGTCAGTTCAGTGACCGTCAAAGTGATGCACCATTACAAAACACATCTGCCAAATTCTCATTTCATATTCTGTTTTAGAGAAACAAATGCTGGATGTTTACATGTGGTATTTTAAACAGGATGTAATAATTTTAAGGCCTCTTAACTAGCTGTCTCAGAGGATTGGCTAATGCAGAGTGTTGTAAAATAATGATTTGAGAAAAAGAGTTGCATTTTAATAGACTGACAGAATATTAAAGTGTTTTTTCTGTGATTTAATATGTCTGTCAGTTTGAGTAGCTGTAAGTAGGTCGCTCCTCTCTCACTGCACAGAAAAGTGGCTAGAATTCATTTACCCAAAAGCCTAATTTTGTGGTATAAAAATGGACTGCCTATATACAGCACTGCCCTGTCTTATGCCCTCTAGTTTCTTCTTCATTCCCCCTCTGTCCAATGAAGCTTTATGTAGTTTAGCAAACTGTTTTTCGAATTCATTTTCTACCAGCATTTGTGCTCTAAAAGCAAACAAAAAATGTTCCTAAAGCTGAACACAGCTATGATCTGCCTTGGAGAAACTCACCAGACCCTCTTTGCTCATGAGTATCTACTGATGTATTTGTACTGCATATTTACAATAGATAAAAAATTCATTGAAACTAATGTGATTTCTGTCATTCTCCATGCAATCCAGAAGTATGTAATGTAATGGGACATTGCATTTGTAATGTGTTTTTAGCTTTTAAATGACTTACCAAGTAGCCAAATTGAACACATGCACTGGAGTAAAAACATAAATAAATAAAAACATGTTTGTACAGTATACCCTTATGATTATCTTATAAGCAGGGGAAGAGAAAGACACCATGTTTATGAGGATGACTTGGCTGACTTCTGATCATCAGTGATAGAATCAAAGTTACCTATTGTGAAATATGAATCTACTTTGTCTGCATGATTTTGATCTGTATGGGGTGGTAGGTGAGTGTGCTTTTGTTTAGGTGGATAAAGATTAGGTCATCACTTCAGATGATCAGTGCATTGAAGAAAATCTGACCACATTTCATATCAACGTTTTGATTTAGATGTAAAACTCATTATAAAACCACACTTGGATTATCATCACAAACTCGTTTCTTCTGTTAATTCTGACAAATGGTAAATAAAAATAATAAAGCATTATCCACTGCCCTGGCTGGCTTTCTGCCTGGTTCTGGTTCTGTGATGTGGGTCAGAACAAATATAACCGCTCTTTGCTTGTCTTTTCCTCCTGACCCAGATTTCTCTCTGCCTGCCTTACAGCACAGAGAGACTGCAGCACCATTAAAAACTGCTGCAGCAGACACACACTCACACACGCACATAGTTTTCACACACACATCTTTGTCCTCAGCATTTTGCCTTGAAGGTCCACACACACAAATATCTCTGTAGCCAGGCCTTTTCTAAACCACAATTCAGCTAACTGTCACCATCAAAACAACCATGCTTTCCTGAAGCACTGCAGAGAAAAAGGCCTCAATCTGAGAAATCCAGCTGACTGCTGGTTTCTAGGCAACGGGAGCCTGTCTCTATAGCGACAGACTGGAACGTGGGTTAAAGAAGAGGACATAATCATTTTATAAGGATTGATGAAAATGTAAAACCTGTTAAATTTATAAATAACAAAGCTACAGTATTGTTACTGAGATTTCTTCCTTATGGTCTTCCCACACCCCTCCCTTCATTCACGCTTTCCTCTGGAGACCGCAATGTTCAGCACCACAGACAGCGACTCGCCTATCCAAATGTCCGTTGCCACGGTAACGGACTGCGGGCGGGGAGGGGGTGCATGATGCTGCAGCCTGTAATCTGATGCACAGACGAGAAGCTCATCTTGCCAGATCCGGGGATCTCGTATAGCTGTGCAGACTATGTCAATCAAACACACTGTATAACACAGAAATCTATATTAATCATAGACTGTCTTTCATTATATGAGAAATACTAATGAACATGTGTGATTGATATGTATATTTGATTTCCACTACACTTGCTATGTGAATCACTTCACTCTGCCCTCTGGTGTCTGAGATGTGGTTTGGATTTCACAGACCAGTGCAGATATGGGAAAGCTCATACGTAAGCAGCTGGGGTGGGAGGGAGCACATAACAAAAGAGGCGGGTGGGATCGAGTTTGTCACGTGATTTGTGTAACTGAACCACAAGGTGTCACTGCTCACCATGCAGTTAGACACTAGAACACTGCCTACTTATAAATTCTAGCTTATTTATTATTTTAAAGCATGATCAATCATGATTTAAATGCGGATTTCAAGAAGGATAAAATTTAAAAAAAAGTTTCAGTTTTTTCATTTAATCTAATGAGATATTTTGTTCTCTGGTTAATAATTGTAAACTATATAATATTATTTTAAATTATAGCTATAAATATATATATTTGAACAGTAAGATTTTTTTTTATGTTTTTAAAGACGTCTGCTCACTAAGCCTGAATTTATTTGATTCAAAGTACAGCAAAATACAACAATAGCAATTTGCAATATTTTACTATTTAAAATAACTGTTTATATATTTTTTACATTTATTTATTATGTATTATTATTATTTATTTGTTTATTAGAATCTATTTTAAAATGTAAATTATTCCTGTGATTTCGAAGCTGAGATTTTAGCATCATTACTGAAATCACATGATCCTTCGGAAATAATAAATAAAATGATTATGTTAAAAAAGCTGAGTAGAATGCTTTTTTCAGGTTTCTTTGATGAATATGGAGTTTAAAAGAACAGCATTTATCTGAAATATCTGAAATCTTTTGTAACATTAGAAATGTCTTCATTATCCTTGCTAAATAAAATAATAATTTATATAATTTTATAATATATATATACTGACTGCAAGCTTTTGAATGGTGCATAATGGTACATTTATTATTATTATTATTATTATTATTATTATATGTTAAAAGAATGTAGAATGTTTTTATTTTTTAGGTTTCTTTGATGAATATTAAGTTTAGAAGAACATAATTTATCTGAAATAGAAATCTTATGTAACATTATAAATGTGTTTCTTATCACTTTTGATCAATTTAAAGCATCCTTGCTAAAAATTTAAATATTATATAATAAGAATTTATATAATGGTGCATAATGTTGCAAAAGCTTTTTATTTCAGACAAATTAATTTATATACAATAATAATAATAATAAATGTTTCTTGAACAGCAAATAAGCATATTAAATGCTGCTGGAGTAATGATGCTGAAAATTTAGAGATACAGTTATTTTAAATAGTACTGTTTTTGCTGTACTTCGGATCAAATAAATGCTGACTTGGTGAGCAGAAGAGACTTTCCTTAAAAAAAAAAACTTTTGACAGTTGGTATATGCATATATATATATATATATATATATGAGAGAGAGAGAGAGAGAGAGAGAGAGAGAGAGAGAGAGAGAGAGAGAGAGAGAGAGAGAGAGAGAGAGAGAGAGGGAGTATAAGGAGTGAAAGGAAAGGAAATTATGCAGTTCAGCAAAATGGCTGTGAGTGGAGCTACATTACCAATCATTGCTCAAAGTCCTGTTCAGCAGATTCACTTGGTGGGCTGGCGAGTCAGACATCACTTCGGCTTTGAACAATGAACAACCACGACGATTTGATTTGATAGATTTGTCTGTTAGTTTGTAATTTGGAATAGCATAAATGAGGTGACCGCATTTGCTAAAACTATTTTCAGCGGTGTTCAGAGGAAGCATGGCGAGCGAAAATAAAATAATATGGATCAGCAAGATTTTATATCTGATGTGTATGTTGTTCAGTTCCGGAAGAAATGCTGCCCAGATTAACTATTCCCTTCAAGAAGAATCAAAAACTGGAGTTACTGTGGGGAACATTGCAAAGGATTTAGGGATTGATCTGGCTTCACTGGAAAACAGGAATTTACGTATGGTTGCCGGGACAAAGCAGGAGCTCTTTCGGGTAAATCATGAAGACGGCGCTTTGTTTGTGAACCAGAGGATAGACAGAGAAGAGCTATGCGCTAAAACCAACCCATGTCTCATTCATCTCAAAGCAGTGATAGAAAATCCTCTCGAAATGCACCAGATATCAGTTGACATTATCGATGTCAATGACAATTCACCGAGTTTTTTGGACGAAAACTATAAACTGGAAATACTTGAATCTGCAATGACAGGGGCACGATTTCAGTTAGAAACCGCACACGACCCGGATATAGGCACAAACGACTTGCAATCATATAAACTAAGCCAAAATCTTTATTTTCGTTTAGAAACGGAAG
Organism: Garra rufa; assembly: GCF_049309525.1. Lineage (NCBI taxonomy): Eukaryota > Metazoa > Chordata > Actinopteri > Cypriniformes > Cyprinidae > Garra > Garra rufa. The sequence goes on from NC_133376.1 coordinate 11,570,340, forward strand.
ACATGGGAGACGAAGGTAAGATTCCTGTCCTCATTTTACAAAAACCTCTTGATAGAGAGAAAAGCGCAAGGCATAATCTAATATTAACTGCGACAGACGGTGGCAAGCCACAGAAATCAACTACTGCAAATATTACTATTGTTGTGTCTGACATCAATGATAATGCCCCAGTTTGTAATAAGCAAAAATACACAGTAACAGTAAAAGAAAATGCCCCTGAAGGAACATTTCTTCTCCGCGTTAATGCTTCAGATTCAGATGAAGGACTAAATGGAAAAATTGAATACGCTTTACGGAACAAGTTCAGGAATGGAGCATCTGAGGTTTTTGATTTAGATAGTTTAACAGGGGAATTAAAAATAAAAGGTGGGCTAAATTTTGAGGAAAGGCAGGTTTATGAGTTAAAGATACTGGCTGCGGATAAGGGGGCCGTATCTTTGTCTACACAGTGTAATGTGCTTGTAAATGTTGAGGATGTCAACGACAACCGGCCTGAGATTGACATCACTTCAGTATCCAGCCACATTCCAGAGGATGCGCCTCCTGGGACTGTCGTAGCTTTAATGGGTGTTACAGACCTGGATTCAGGTATGAACGGAAAGATAGTTTGCTCTCTGCCTAAGGATATTCCTTTTGACCTCAAGCCGTCGCCTGATGGAAACTTTTATTCTTTGGTAACTAAAGAACACATTGACAAAGAATCGAAATCGTCTTATGATATCACTATAACAGCCAAAGATTTAGGAACTCCGTCGTTAACATCAACAAGAGTAATTCACGTCGATGTGACTGATGTTAACGACAACAGCCCCACATTTGCTCAAAGCCCGTATACATTCTACGTGGTTGAAAACAACAAACCAGGAATGGCAGTTTTCTCATTAAGTGCAGCTGATATAGATGAAGGTGAAAACGCACGTGTATCGTATTCAATTGATAGAATGAATTCAGATCAAAGCGTGACATCTTTTCTGAGTATTAATGAGGCGAATGGTACCGTTTACTCATTGAAGAGCTTTGACTTTGAGTCTTTAAAAACATTTCAATTCTTTGTTGTGGCCAAAGACTCTGGAACTCCATCTCTGAGCAGCAACGTGACAGTGAACGTGTTTATTCTGGATCAGAACGACAACGTTCCAGTGATCTTATATCCAGTCAGCGCTAACGGTTCTGCTGAGGGTGTGGAAGAGATTCCCCATAATGTGAACGCAGGTCATTTGGTGACTAAAGTCAGAGCCTACGACGCAGATATTGGATACAACGGCTGGTTATTATTTTCACTGCAGGAAGTTAGTGACCACAGTCTGTTTGGTTTGGACCGCTATACAGGACAGATAAGAACCCTTCGCTCATTTACAGAAACAGACGAGGCCCAGCATAAACTGCTCATACTGGTCAAAGACAATGGGAACATTTCACTCTCAGCAACAGTGACTGTGATTGTCAAAGTTGTGGAGCCCAAAGAGGCTTTTGCAGCTTCTGATGTGAAAAACGCAGTCAAAGAGGAGGAGGAAAACAACGTGACTTTTTATTTGATCATCACTTTGGGCTCGGTTTCGGTGCTTTTTGTCATCAGCATCATCGTGTTGATTGTAATGCAGTGCTCTAAATCGACAGACTATTCGTCCAAGTATTTACAGGATACAAATTACGACGGGACTCTGTGTCACAGCATCCAGTACAGATCTGGAGACAAACGGTACATGTTAGTTGGACCCAGAATGAGTATCGGCTCTACTATAGTCCCTGGCAGTAATGGAAATACACTAGTGATCCCAGATCGCAGGATGAGAGAGTCTAGAGAGGTAAGATGCATCTTCAATAATAATAAATGTTTTTTAAATATAATGTGTGTGTACGCTGTTCGAAGAGCTGTCCTTGGTGCTGAAATTCGAATAAATGAACCTCCTCCCTAGTGAACGTTTCGTCCCACATTATAACTTTTTTTTTTTTCACTTCTTCTCAAGTGACCTGCTGGCTGTTGAAATGAACACACGTACTGGTAAATGTTTATAGTAAATGCATGAAAAATAACATGTAATTAGTGTTTAAAACAAACATCACTAAAGCTGTTGCTTTCGTCTTGAAGAAGAACATGAACTGCTATTTCAGCAGTGGTGGAAAGCATACACAAGTCTAATAAGTGGAAGTTCGGAAACCACACCAATATATTACTAAGTAAACGTCATCCATTAAAACATTAACGTAAAAATACCTCAAAACAATACTTAACTTAGAAAAGTAAAAGTGAACTCTGCAAAGTTAAATGCATTTCTAATAAAAAGTACCCATTCAGTCACTTCTAAAACCTGAAGATAATACAATAATGACACTGTGACCAAAGTGGGTAAAAATAGAGAATCTTATTTACAAAATAATTTGTGGTTCATGGAATTGAATGTGAATATGAGCTTGGTTACAAACGGATCAGTTTCCGATTTAAAAATGTAAAATAATAATAATAATAATAATAATAATAATAATAATAATAAAAAAATACATAACATAAAACACTGACCTCTTTATATAAAACCACAGCAGCAGAAAAAGACACATTAAGCTGAGTGCAAATACCGTTTATCCATTGTTGTGAATAGCCAAATAGGCGACTATTTCTGGACAAAAAATGGCTACAATGCAATTTAAGAGATGCAACCGACAGAAGAACACAAGCACAAATGTACCAAATAAAAATATCGAGTTTAAAAGTTTTTGTTTTGGTCACTGTCTTGTATTGGACCTTGAAATTAATGACATCTTTATTATCTGGTTAGGTTTGGTTTAAAGCGAGTGAAGTCTGATACATGCATTGGCAGGTGGATTTAAATGGTTCCTGTCACTGAAATTCTTTATTATTGGCTATATTCTCAGTTAGCCTCACGGTGTCAGTATTATAAAAGGAAACCTTTTTAAAATACAGTCCCTCCTCTTCGCGACGTAACACAGTTGTTCCTTTCCAGCAAAAGCTCAATACTGGTTTGCTGAAACATAGGCTACCTTGTTGTCTGCGTGGACTATGGTGAATTGTTTTTCAAAAATTGTACATTTTATGGCAAATCGGAGAATTCGCTCATGAAAAAATCACAAGGGCAACAATAATTTGTTTCTGATAAGCGTCTGAATCATGATAGAACACGAAGGACAAAAGCGGAGATGGGAGTGCTGGTGGATTGCTTTGTGTTTCTCTTTCCTGCTGTGCTTCGGAGAGCATGTTTCAGCTCAGATAAGATACTCTATTCCAGAGGAGGTAAAAGATGGAACCGTCGTTGGAAATATTGCGAAGGATTTGGGCCTAGATGTCAGTGTTTTGGCGGACAGGCGGTTCCGTATTGTGTCTGGATCCAATGACGATTTTTTTCAGGTAAATCAGAACGGCGTCTTGCATGTTCGAAAGAAAATCGACCGAGAGGCGCTGTGTGATAGTTACAGAGCATGTGTCATAAATCTGAAGATTGTTGTAGAAAATCCTCTTGAAATACATTATATTGCAGTGGAGGTGACCGATGTAAATGACAACTCGCCTAGTTTTAGTGAACACGAGAAACTGCTGGAGATTTCAGAATCGACTGCTCGAGGGACGCGTTTTCAGCTTAAGGCCGCGCGTGACCCGGACGCTGGGGTAAATTCTGTTCGTATGTACAAATTAACTCAAAATGACCACTTTGATCTAGAAGTAAGAGATCAGGGAGAAGACAAACTGCCATTTTTAGTTTTACAAAAATCTCTTGACCGTGAGATCAATGATGAATATAATTTAGTTTTAACGGCTGTAGATGGAGGGAATCCTCAAAGATCAGGAACACTAAATATTACAATCAACGTCCTTGACATAAATGACAATAGACCTCTTTTTAGCCAAGATATGTATTCTACAACTTTAAAGGAAAATATACAAATTGGAACAGCAGTAATTCAGGTTCAAGCAAGTGATGCAGATTATGGTTCAAATGGAGAGGTCACCTACGCGTTTGGCAGCGATCAGAGCCCAAAGGTTTATGAAATATTTAGTTTGGATAAACTGACTGGTGACATTCGTGTAAACGGCGATGTAGATTTTGAGGACAAATCTATTTACAAACTTGATGTTCAGGCATCTGATAATGGCCAGCCCCCTATGACAACAGATTGTAGAGTTGTTATAAAAATATTGGATACAAACGATAATAAACCTGAGATTGAAGTGACGTCACTGTCGAAAATCGTGTCTGAAGATTCCAAGCCTGGTACTGTAATCTCACTCATTAGTGTCACTGACAGAGACACTGGTGTTAATGGGAAAGTTGTGTGTTCTCTCTCAGAAAACGTTCCATTTGAATTAAAACAATCAGTTCAGGAAAACATGTACTCGTTAGTGACTAAAGGGAGCTTGGACCGTGAATCTGTATCACATTATGATATTGCAATAACAGCGAGCGACTTGGGTCAGCCTCCATTGTCCTCCTTTAAAACTCTGAGCGTACAGGTGTCAGATGTTAATGACAACCCTCCTGAATTTAGCCTAAATCCCATTGAATTATTCATGATTGAAAATAACGCTGCAGGCGCGCCCATTCTCACGCTGAGTGCTTTTGACAAAGACCTAAATGAAAACTCTGTGATTTCATATCAGATTATTAAAGGGAATGGGACACAAAGTGATATGACATCTTTTCTAAATATTAATTCTGAGACAGGCGCAATTTATGCACTTAAAAGTTTTGATTTTGAGACTGTCAAAACCTTTAAATTTTACGCGCTCGCTACAGACTCTGGAAATCCATCTCTGAGCAGTAACGTGACAGTGAACGTGTTCATTCTGGACCAGAACGACAACGTTCCAGTGATCTTATATCCAGTCAGTGCTAACGGTTCTGCTGAGGGTGTGGAAGAGATTCCCCGTAATGTGAACGCAGGTCATTTGGTGACTAAAGTCAGAGCCTATGACGCAGATATAGGATACAACGGCTGGTTATTGTTTTCACTGCAGGAAGTTAGTGACCACAGTCTCTTTGGTTTGGACCGCTATACAGGACAGATAAGGACCCTTCGCTCATTCACAGAAACAGACGAGCCCCAGCATAAACTGCTCATACTGGTCAAAGACAATGGCAACGTTTCACTCTCAGCAACAGCGACTGTGATTGTCAAAGTTGTGGAGCCCAAAGAGGCTTTTGCAGCTTCTGATGTGAAAAACGCAATCAAAGATGAGGAGGAAAACAACGTGACATTTTATTTGATCATCACTTTGGGCTCGGTTTCAGTGCTCTTTGTCATCAGCATCATCGTGTTGATTGTAATGCAGTGCTCTAAATCGACAGACTATTCGTCCAAGTATTTACAGGATGCAAATTACGACGGGACTCTGTGTCACAGCATCCAGTACAGATCTGGAGACAAACGGTACATGTTAGTTGGACCCAGAATGAGTATCGGCTCTACTATAGTCCCGGGCAGTAATGGAAATACTCTAGTGATCCCAGATCGCAGGAGGAGAGGTTCTGGAGAGGTAAGAATGGCTAATTCATTATTTTTGGACTGTTTGCTTTAAAATTGTATTTTACATATTGCATAAAGTTGTTTGAGCTGTTTTTAAGGTAGATTTGTGACAGGTATTGCTGTGCGAATCTATTCACTTTTAATTTTTAATTTTCTACGTTCTATGTATTAAAATTATCTTGTTGGATTCAGTAAGACATGAAATGGTATGAATGAATGAAAATACTGTAGTGATACACACTGTAGGTGTTGGAGAATTATTCTGTGTATTAATGGATTTCTATAATGCGCTTTATAAGATCTGTCCTGTTGATTTATAGTCTTTCTGTGACATTCATGCGTGAGGCTCAAGTGACAAATGCCATGAATTCGCTCTTATGGGGAAACATTGCACGGCATTATACAGTATTATCATAATTTGCCTAATTTGTTCATAGACAAAATATAATTATTTACGGAACAGTATTACACGGGGACATGTTGTTTAAAAATGTTACATAACATGTAAATAAAATTTATTTTTAGAATAATATGACTCGCCTTGCTTGCCAGCTACTTACTTGCGCGGAACTGTCTATTTCAGTGGTGCTGAAATTTGCTGTAGTTAAATATCAAACAGGCATATGTGCTATATATTAATGTTTATTTAAAGTCATATCTACCATATGGGTCGCATATTTACTGTATGTATGCTATTTTAAGTGCATAGAATTATATTTAAAATCTTGACATGTTGTCTGTGGACCTCATGGTGTCAGTATTACACAAGAAAACGGTTTTTGGGCAGGGATCTGGTTTGCATCACACTAACCCAAGCTAGAGCGCACTGACTGCTTCTTCAGTCGGAGCAAATACATACAGGAGATTAGTTCCGTGATTTTTGAGCAAAAGATGTTCTTATATTCGTCCCCAAGTCATTTAAATAAATTCATGCGGTAACAGGTAAGGAGAATCCGTTACACTTGTTCCTCAGAGGACTGTTTTCAGCATGAATTTTGGAGAACAAAGGCGCGGATGGGAGTACTGGTGGATTTCTCTGTGTTTCTACTTGCTACTGTGCTTCGGACACCAGGCTTCGGCGCAGATAAGATACACTGTTCCAGAGGAGGTAAAAGAAGGATATGTTGCGGGAAATATTGCAAAGGATTTGGGTGTTGATGTCAGTACTTTAGTTGACAGACGTTTTCGTATTGTTTCTGGATCAAATGACGGCCTTTTTCAGGTAAATCAGAACAATGGCATCTTGTATGTGCAAAAGCATATCGACAGAGAGGCGCTGTGCGATGAAAACGTTGCTTGCTTAATAAGTCTGAAAACTGTTGTTGAAAATCCTCTGGAAATTCATTATGTAGAAGTAGAAATTACCGATGTCAATGACCACGCACCCAATTTTGCTTATAAAGACGTCCTGTTAGAAATAGCAGAATCAACCCTACCTGGTGAGGACTTTCAATTGCAGGAAGCAAAGGACCCTGATTCAGGCATAAATTCTGTTCGTTTTTATAAACTAAGCCAAACCGAGTATTTTGAACTTGAGCTTCGCGAAAATGGGGGAGAGAAAAAGGTCCCCGTCTTGAAATTACGTAAATCGCTTGACAGGGAGCATCAGGCCACTCATAATCTAGTACTGACTGCTGTTGACGGTGGGAATCCACCACGATCAGGGAGTATCATTATTAATGTCACGGTACTGGATGATAATGATAACAGACCAAAGTTCAGTCAAGAGCTTTATTCTGTCACATTGCAAGAAAACGCTCCCGTTGGTACTCTTGTCATTAAATTGAATGCCACTGATTTAGATGAAGGTCAGAATGGAGAAATAGTTTATTCTTTCGTGAAGAATATCGAAAAACAGGTTTATGACACCTTTGATTTGGACAAAACTGGTGAGATTAGGTTGAAGAGCGATTTGGATTTTGAGAAAAATAATGTTTATAGAGTCGGTGTTATGGCGTCAGACAAAGGACAACCACCGAAGACAAGCACCTGTCGAATTATCATTAAAGTGATTGACGAAAACGATAATGGACCAGAGATAGAAGTTACTTCACTGTCTGATGTAGTTCCCGAAGATTCAAAACCAGGAACGGTGATTTCACTTGTTAGTATTACTGATAAAGATTCCGGCGTTAATGGGAAAGTTGTGTGTAGAATATCTGACAATGTGCCTTTTGAACTGAAGCCATCATTTAAAGAAAATATGTACTCTCTTGTGACGAATGCAAAGTTAGATAGAGAACGATTGTCTCAATATGATGTCACAATAACCGCCACAGATCTTGGTCAGCCCCCCCTTTCCTCAGTCAAAACACTGAAAGTACAGATATCAGACGTAAACGATAACGCTCCAGAATTTCCTCACAATCCGTTAGAATTATACTTAATGGAAAATAACCCATCAGGAGCCTCCATATACTCTGTTAGCGCCTTTGATAAAGACATAAATGAAAATGCTGCAATAACCTATCAAATAATTAGGGAAGATGGAGCAAAAAGTCATATGTCGTCTTTCCTTAATATAAATTCAGACAACGGACATATTCATGCGCTTAAAAGCTTCGACTTCGAAACTGTAAAAACGTTCCAGTTCCATGTTCTCGCTACAGACTCTGGAACTCCATCTCTGAGCAGTAACGTGACAGTGAACGTGTTTATTCTGGACCAGAATGACAACGTTCCAGTGATCTTATATCCAGTCAGCGCTAACGGTTCTGCTGAGGGTGTGGAAGAGATTACTCGTAATGTGAACGCAGGTCATTTGGTGACTAAAGTCAGAGCCTATGACGCAGATATAGGATACAACGGCTGGTTATTATTTTCACTGCAGGAAGTTAGTGACCACAGTCTCTTTGGTTTGGACCGCTATACAGGACAGATAAGGACCCTTCGCTCATTTACAGAAACAGACGAGGTCCAGCATAAACTGCTCATACTGGTCAAAGACAATGGGAACGTTTCACTCTCAGCAACAGCAACTGTGATTGTCAAAGTTGTGGAGCCCAAAGAGGCTTTTGCAGCTTCTGATGTGAAAAACGCAATCAAAGATGAGGAGGAAAACAACGTGACATTTTATTTGATCATCACTTTGGGCTCAGTTTCAGTGCTTTTTGTCATCAGCATCATCGTGTTGATTGTAATGCAGTGCTCCAAATCGACAGACTATTCGTCCAAGTATTTACAGGATACAAATTACGACGGGACTCTGTGTCACAGCATCCAGTACAGATCTGGAGACAAACGGTACATGTTAGTTGGACCCAGAATGAGTATCGGCTCTACTATAGTCCCTGGCAGTAATAGAAATACTCTAGTGATCCCAGATCGTAGGAGGAGAGATTCTGGAGAGGTAAGAGCCTACTTACTCTTTTTGCACTGGTGATTAGCTTTTGTCATTTGCATATGACATTTTTGTAATGCTATTTCTCCCTTACTCTTGTTATTTCATGCTTTTTGGCATGGCTTTTTCATTGTTTATAAAATATTGTGCTAATGTCAAGGTAGATTTGAAAGTCAAAAGCACTTGTGCCATTTTACTTGTGGAGTGCGCTTATTGCTCTTTCAATCTTACCTCATATAAATAAAAATAAAGGATTAGTCCCTTTATATTCGAGCAAAAGATGTTCTCAGAATGTTCCCTATGTCATTTTAACAGATTTATGCGTTGTTTGATGGAATTGTTGCTTATTTGACGCCGTTATTAAAAAATTCATATAAACTACATTTTGTCTAGTAAATGTGCTTTTAGAAATAGCAGAATCAGCTTTTGCAGGTTAAGACATAAATTGCAAGAAGGATCCTGATTATGGCATACATTCTTTTTGACTTTGAGAGAAACCGATTATTTTGAACTTGAGCTTTGAGATTTTTTTATTCTTACCTTAGACTTAGATTTATTTTGTATTTTAATCTAATGATACAATTTTATTATTTGTCTGTTTCCGATGCTGAAAATATTCATATGAGTCGTTCCAACTGTTTTCGGGATGAAATAAAGACAATAGGTCCTACGTGTTTATTATTTAAGCCCAAGCAGTTTTGCTTATCTGTGACATTCTTAACAAACCTCATGGTGTCATTGTTGTACAGGCAAAGCATTCACCCTGCCCCCATATCTAGCTTGCATTTGGCATTTTATTCAACGCAAAGGGAGGATGATTTGTGTTTGAAGACGACCGAAGACAGAACTGCGTAATGGTGCATGTTGCAGCCTTTTTGTGCATCACCTTTGTTTGTTCGTTTAAGATGAACATATATGTATAATCTGACCAGGTAGCGGCATTTACTTTTTGTGTTTCGCTGTCGTTCGCAATGGAAGCTGGAGGACAAAGGCGCAAAGGGGAATACTGGAGGACGGTTCTCTGTTTTCTTCTGTGCTTTGGGCAGCAGCTTTCAGCTCAGATAAGGTACTCTGTTCCAGAGGAAGTAAAAGAAGGATCTGTTGTAGGAAATATCGCCAAGGATTTGGGACTTGATGTCAGTACGTTGATGGACAGACGGTTCCGTATCGTGTCTGGATCAGATGAGGCGCTTTTCATGGTAAATCAGAACAATGGCGTTTTATATGTCCAAAGAAAAATTGACAGAGAGGCGCTGTGTGATAGTATTGGAGCATGCTTGGTTAACCTAAAAATCGTGGTAGAAAATCCACTTGAGCTCCATTATATTGTCGTTGAGATAACTGATGTAAATGACCACTCCCCTACATTTACAGAAAAAGAAAAGCGATTAGAAATATCCGAAAACACTCTGCAAGGAACGCGTTTTCAGCTGCAGGTCGCTCGCGACCCTGATATTGGATCGAATTCTGTGCGCTTGTATAAATTGAGTCCAAACGAGCATTTTGATTTAGAAATAAGGGACAGGGCAGAAGATAAACTGCCTTTTCTGGTTTTACAAAAGTCCCTTGACCGTGAGCACAAAGCTGAACACAATTTAATATTAACAGCAATAGATGGTGGCAATCCGCAAAGATCAGGAACATTAAACATAACAGTACTTGTTCTTGACGTAAATGACAACCGTCCTTTGTTTAGTCAAGATGTTTATTCTTCAACTCTGCACGAAAATGTGCAAATTGGAACTTTAGTAATGAAGGTAATGGCAAGTGATTCTGATTACGGTCCAAATGGTGAAGTGTCTTACACTTTTGGAGGTGACAACAACGAAAACATATTTCATATCTTTGACCTGAATAAATTAACTGGTGAAATACGTGTTATAGGAGAGGTAGACTTTGAAAAGAACAGTGTTTATAAGTTGGATATACAGGCAATTGACAATGGACAGCCGCCGTTGAACACTGACTGTAGAGTAATTATAAAGATACTTGATTTAAACGACAATAAGCCTATCATTGATGTAACGTCACTATCGAATGTTGTGTCTGAAGATTCCAAGCCTGGTACTGTAATCTCGCTCATTAGTGTTACTGACAGAGACACTGGTATTAATGGAAAAGTTGTGTGCTCTCTCTCAGAAAACGTTCCGTTTGAATTAAAACAATCAGTTCAGGAAAACATGTACTCATTAGTGACTAAAGGAAACCTGGACCGTGAAACTATGTCACATTATGATATTACAATAACAGCGAGCGACTTGGGTCAGCCTCCACTGTCCTCCTTTAAAACTCTGAGCGTGCAGGTGTCAGATGTTAATGATAACCCTCCTGAATTCAGCCTAAATGCCATCGAATTATATATGATTGAAAATAACGCTGCAGGCGCGCCAATTCTCACGCTGAGTGCTTCTGACAAAGACTTAAATGAAAACTCTGTGATTTCATATCAGATTATTAAAGGAAATGGGACACAAAGTGACATGACATCTTTTCTAAATATTAATTCTGAGACAGGTGCAATTTATGCACTTAAAAGTTTTGATTTTGAGACTGTCAAATCCTTTCAGTTTTACGCGCTCGCTACAGACTCTGGAACTCCGTCTCTCAGCAGTAACGTGACAGTGAAAGTGTTTATTCTGGATCAGAACGACAACGTTCCAGTGATCTTATATCCAGTCAGCGCTAACGGTTCTGCTGAGGGTGTGGAAGAGATTCCTCGTAATGTGAATGCAGGTCATTTGGTGACTAAAGTCAGAGCCTATGACGCAGATATAGGATACAACGGCTGGTTATTATTTTCACTGCAGGAAGTTAGTGACCACAGTCTCTTTGGTTTGGACCGCTATACAGGACAGATAAGGACCCTTCGCTCATTCACGGAAACAGACGAGCCCCAGCATAAACTGCTCATACTGGTCAAAGACAACGGGAACGTTTCACTCTCAGCAACAGCGACTGTGATTGTCAAAGTTGTGGAGCCCAAAGAAGCTTTTGCAGCTTCTGATGTGAAAAACGCAGTCAAAGACGAGGAGGAAAACAACATGACATTTTATTTGATGATCACTTTGGGCTCGGTTTCAGTGCTTTTTGTCATCAGCATCATCGTTTTGATTGTAATGCAGTGCTCTAATTCGACAGACTATTCGTCCAAGTATTTACAGGATACAAATTACGACGGGACTCTGTGTCACAGCATCCAGTACAGATCTGGAGACAAGCGGTACATGTTAGTTGGACCCAGAATGAGTATCGGCTCTACTATAGTCCCAGGCAGTAATGGAAATACTCTAGTGATCCCAGATCGCCGGAGGAGAGATTCTGCAGAGGTAAGACTGGCTGATTAACTCCAATAGCAGGCTTTGGTTTGAATCTATTGTTTGTATAAGAAATCATATGATTTTATTTTGGGCGTGCTTCTTCTCTGTTAGCTTTTCATGTTTTCATTTGTTTTGACATGGCTGTCCATTGTTAAATATAACCACAGAATACAGAGATAATGCCTATTATCTTTGTGGTTGTTTTATTGTTGGATTACATTTGTAAAGTGTTAACATTAGATTATTCTCTCAAATGTTCCCAATATAACACCCTGAAATACATGTTTATATTTTTCGAGTTGAGATGTTTTCTTTGTGAAACAACCCTTTCTACCTTAACTGCCTTGCAGTGACTACTGAAAAAAGAATATATTTTCTTGATGTAGGCTAGATGTTTTTATCTACTCCACATGATGTCAGTGTTACTCTAGGATAATGTCCTGTTGCAATCCCTACCCCTTCAGACGTCTGCTGTAATGAGAAACATATTAGTGTTTTGTGGAGAGAGACGGAGCAGTGTAGCCCTGCGTTTGGAGCAGTGGCGACTGATAATTTCATCGAACGTCCTTTTTCGATCATGCACCTGATATCAGAGATTAGAAAAGGAAAATATAGTGTTTCACCAGAAGAGCATCTGTAATCCGAAATTATTCAAGTATCTTTATTTGCGATGGATGTCGGAGGACAATGGAGCAAACGGCCGTGCTGGTTGATTACTCTTTCTCTGCTGTTGTGCGTCGGGGATCTGGTTAGTGCACAGATAAAATACAATGTCCCAGAGGAAGTGAAAGAAGGATCTGTTGTTGGAAATATTGCAAAGGATTTAAGCCTTGATGTCAGCAGTTTGGCGCACCGTCGGTTTCGTATTGTTTCTGGATCTGATGACGCGCTTTTCCAGGTAAATCAGAACAATGGGGAACTGTATGTCAATAAGAGAATTGACAGAGAGAAGCTGTGTGATGGAAACAATGTTTGTTCGATAAGTTTGAAATGCGTTATTGAAGACCCCTTGGAAGTGCATTACATAGAAGTTGAAATTACGGATGTTAACGACAATCCACCCATTTTCCCGAGATCTGAGCAGCAATTTGAAATAGCCGAGCATACGCTTTTGGGAACACGTTTCCAAGTGCAAACTGCCAGAGATCCTGATCTGGGAATTAATACAGTTCGACATTATAAATTAAGTCAGAATGAGCTTTTTGATATCGACGTTCGAGAAAGGCATGACACAAAAATACCATTTTTAGTTTTAAAGAAAGCACTGGACAGAGAAAGGCAGGGCAAACATAGACTAATCTTGACAGCCATAGATGGTGGACACCCACAGAAATCAGGAACTCTTAACATCACTGTTATTGTTCTAGATATAAATGACAATCGGCCCGTCTTCAGCCGCGATTCATATACTGCTACAATCCTGGAAAATGCAGCTCCTGGCACTGTCGTAATTAAAATACACGCAACTGATTTAGATGATGGAATGAATGGTGAAATCGAGTTCTCGTTAGGGGAAAATTTGGATGGCAAAATCCACGACCTGTTTATGCTGGACAAAAACACAGGTGAATTACAAGTTAAAGGTGAAATAGACTTTGAGGAAACTGATGTCTTTAAATTAGATGTGCAGGCATCTGATAAAGGCCAGCCTCCTCTGATAGCTGAAGCAGAACTTAGCATTAAAGTCACAGATGTTAACGATAACGTCCCTGAAATTGAGATAACATCCCTTTCTAATGTTATATCTGAAAATGCGAATCCTGGAACGGCCATAGCCTTAATCAGCGTTTCAGACAAGGATTCCAGTGTCAATGGCAGAGTAATTTGTACATTACCTGAAAATATGCCATTTGAGCTGAAATCATCATTTAAAGAGAATATATATTCATTAGTGACAAAGGGACGTTTAGATAGAGAAATCACCTCAAGGTATGAAATCACTGTAACAGCCACTGACTTAGGAAAGCCGCCTTTGTTTTCTTTTAAAATATTAAATATACAGGTCTCTGATGTAAATGATAACGCCCCAGAGTTTCCCCAAAATTCATATGAGCTTTATTTATCTGAAAACAATGTCCCTGGTGCTTCCATATTCTCTGTTACTGCCTTTGACAGAGACTTAAACGAAAATGCTGCAATAGCATATAACCTAAATCAAGGTGATTTGACATCTTTTCTAAACATTAATTCAGAAACTGGGACTATTTATGCGCTAAAAAGTTTTGATTTTGAAACCACCAAAACTTTTCATTTCCAAGTTTTTGCCTCAGACTCTGGAACGCCGTCTCTCAGCAGCAATGTGACAGTGAACGTGTTTATTCTGGATCAGAACGACAACGTTCCAGTGATCTTATATCCAGTCAGCGCTAACGGTTCTGCTGAGGGTGTGGAAGAGATTCCCCGTAATGTGAACGCAGGTCATTTGGTGACTAAAGTCAGAGCCTATGACGCAGATATAGGATACAACGGCTGGTTATTATTTTCACTGCAGGAAGTTAGTGACCACAGTCTCTTTGGTTTGGACCGCTATACAGGACAGATAAGAACCCTTCGCTCATTCACAGAAACAGACGAGGCCCAGCATAAACTGCTCATACTGGTCAAAGACAATGGGAACATTTCACTCTCAGCAACAGCGACTGTGATTGTCAAAGTTGTGGAGCCCAAAGAGGCTTTTGCAGCTTCTGATGTGAAAAACGCAGTAAAAGAAGAGGAGGAAACCAACGTGACATTTTATTTGATCATCACTTTGGGCTCGGTTTCAGTGCTTTTTGTCATCAGCATCATCGTGTTGATTGTAATGCAGTGCTCTAAATCGACAGACTATTCGTCCAAGTATTTACAGGATACAAATTACGACGGGACTCTGTGTCACAGCATCCAGTACAGATCTGGAGACAAACGGTACATGTTAGTTGGACCCAGAATGAGTATCGGCTCTACTATAGTCCCTGGCAGTAATGGAAATACTCTAGTGATCCCAGATCGCAGGAGGAGAGATTCGAGAGAGGTAAGAATAGTCGGTTAATTCTAATTACAACAATCAGCGCGTTGGTTTGCTATTTTTACAAGTTATTTTTTCAAAATTACGTTTTTTGTTTGTTACATTTATGTGTTTGGCATTTTTGATGTTCTGTTCATGTTGTAAGTAACCACAGCTGCTTGCAGGGAGCTGTTCGCTGCGCTGGTGCTGAAATTCGATGGAAATCCTTAAGAATTAGCTTAGTTTCTGAGACACACAGAAATGTTTAAATGGCTATTTAAAAAATGTTGGTTGTCAGCAAAACACTGAATAGATGCAAACTTTACATCTTTTCAGTATTTAGATAACTGAAGTTTTTAGGTTTCAAGTTTGTTAAAAAATATTTTAAACCACTTGATGTCGGTGTTGCTCTAGCATTTGTCAATGAATTAGAGTCCTGCCCCTGATGATGACGCAAAAAGGGCTGTACCACCCCCCTCCACCCCCCAACACACATACACACAAGCAGGGGGATGCATGTACAATACGCTAACGGTATTTAAAAGGATTTCCTATTTTTATTTTCTTATTATGTACTTGAGTTGCCAGAAATACCCTACTGCTGCCTCTATTAATCGAGTATAGTTGATCCTAGGAAATTAATTGCTAACCGCTTATGATGGAAGCCGGAGGACAAAGACGGAGATGGGAGTACTGCTGCATTGCTCTGTGTATTTCTTTTTTTCTTGGCGTCGGACAGCAAGTTTCAGCTCAGATAAGATATTCAATTCCAGAAGAAGTGAAAGAAGGAACTGCTGTGGGAAATGTTGCTAAGGATTTGGGTCTTGAAGTGAGTAGCTTGGTGAACAGGCAGTTTCGAATCGTTTCTGGATCTAAGGAGGAGCTGTTTCAGATAAATCAGGAAAATGGCGTTTTGTATGTTCATAAGAAAATCGACAGAGAGTCTTTGTGTATTGGCAGCGGTGTTTGTATGGTAAATCTAAAAACTGTTATTGAAAATCCTCTCGAGATACACTATGTGGAGGTAGAAATATTAGATATAAACGATCATTCTCCTAGTTTTCCTGATAAGGAGCAGCGCCTGAGAATTTATGAAAATACGCTGCCTGGGGCTGCTTATCAGTTACGGGCTGCCGGAGATCCAGATTCTGGAACGAATTCGGTCCGATTATATAAATTAAGTCCTAATGATCATTTTGAAATTCGAGTCAGAGAGAGTGATGAGGATAAGGTACCATTTTTAGTACTAAAGAAGGCTGTTGATAGGGAGATTACAACTACGTACAAGCTGCTTTTAACAGCAGTTGACGGAGGGAATCCTCCGAGATCTGGTATTCTTAACATAACTATTACTATTCTGGATATAAATGATAACCGCCCTATATTTAGTCGAGAGACATATTCTGTGACATTACAGGAGAACTGTATTACTGGCACTGTGGTTATTCGAGTAAATGCAACTGATATAGACGAGGGCCTCAATAGTGAGATCGAATACAGTTTTGCAACGATAAACAGTAAAGTGCATGACGTTTTTGAGCTTGATCAGGTCACAGGTGAAATACGTGTAAAGGGGAAAGTTGATTTTGAAGATGCAGAAGTTTATAAACTCGATATTCAAGCTTCAGACAAGGGACATCCACCAATGTCTGCAAACTGTAGAGTTGTTATTAAGGTTATTGATGTAAATGACAACCAGCCAGAGATTGAGATCACATCACTTTCTAAAAACATCCTTGAAGATTCTAAGCCTGGAACGGTCATTTCTCTCATCAGTGTGACTGATAAAGACGCCGGGATCAATGGTAAAGTTATCTGTCAGTTAAACAAAAATATTCCCTTTGAGCTAAAGCCTTCTTTCAAAGACAATATGTACTCTTTAGTAACAAAAGATCGATTAGATAGAGAGACAAGTTCACAGTATGACATTACAATAACAGCCTCTGATTTAGGACAGCCGTCTTTGACCGCATCGACCACTCTAAGCGTTCATATTTCTGATGTGAATGATAATGCTCCGGAATTTTTAATAAATCCTCTAGGTCTGTACCTAATGGAAAATAATGCTGCCGGTTCCTCTATAATTTCTGTAAGCGCCTCTGATAGAGACACTGCTGAAAATGCCGTGATATCTTATCACATAATTAGGGGAGATGGAACACAGAATGATTTGTCATCTTTTTTGAATATAAATTCCGAGACAGGTGTTGTTTATTCGCTGAAGAGCTTTGATTTTGAAACATTAAAAACTTCCCACTTCCATGTGCTCGCTACAGACTCTGGAACTCCATCTCTGAGCAGTAACGTGACAGTGAACGTGTTCATTTTGGATCAGAACGACAACGTTCCAGTGATCTTATATCCAGTCAGCGCTAATGGTTCTGCTGAGGGTGTGGAAGAGATTCCTCGTAATGTGAACGCAGGTCATTTGGTGACTAAAATCAGAGCCTATGACGCAGATATAGGATACAACGGCTGGTTATTATTTTCACTGCAGGAAGTTAGTGACCACAGTCTCTTTGGTTTGGACCGCTATACAGGACAAATAAGGACCCTTCGCTCATTCACAGAAACAGACGAGCCCCAGCATAAACTGCTCATACTGGTCAAAGACAACGGGAACGTTTCACTCTCAGCAACAGCGACTGTGATTGTCAAAGTTGTGGAGCCCAAAGAGGCATTTGCAGCTTCTGATGTGAAAAACGCAGTAAAAGAAGAGGAGGAAACCAACGTGACATTTTATTTGATCATCACTTTGGGCTCGGTTTCAGTGCTTTTTGTCATCAGCATAATCGTGTTGATTGTAATGCAGTGCTCTAAATCGACAGACTATTCGTCCAAGTATTTACAGGATACAAATTACGACGGGACTCTGTGTCACAGCATCCAGTACAGATCTGGAGACAAACGGTACATGTTAGTTGGACCCAGAATGAGTATCGGCTCTACTATAGTCCCAGGCAGTAATGGAAATACTCTAGTGATCCCAGATCGCAGGAGGAGAGATTCTGGAGAGGTAAGAATATTTTTAAATTTCCTTAGGTTTTCTAAAGTATTTAAAATTATTTTTTTGGTATTTATATTGGTATTTATATAAATGCCAATAATTTATTGCGGCTTTTGACAAAATCGACTCTCCTTACTGTTGAGATGTTGCTTACTGTTAGGTACTTTTTAATATTTACGTGTAAACAATAAATACAATTTTATTTTATTTTAAACAAGCCTGGTGTCAAAAATCACACTCTGTGTTGCATAGTCTCTGTGTGTAAAATATATTACTATTTTATTCCAACCATAAAATACATTTTAAATCTAAGGCTTCTGCAAATTGAAGACACTGTAAACAATAACAATAGAGGGTTGAAAGATCCAATTCTTCACTGGGTGGCAGTGTTGCTCTAAATTTTGTTTTTAAGTTGTAAGTCTAACCCAGAATGATGACGCGCAGTGTATTGTCCTCCTTATCCTGGATGGTACAATCCTACAAGGCGTTTAAGTATGCAATCTGTCCTCTGTCTGTTTTCAGTTAAATGGTATTGCATTACGAAGATAAATTGTACCTTACACTGTTGTTTGTAATCGCCGAGGATATATTTCTGGCAGTCTCGCAGTAATCGTTCTGTCATGGAACCCGGAGGACAAAGGCGCAAATGGGAGTATTGGTGGATTGCTTTGTGTTTCTCCTTGCTTCTGTGTTTTGGACAGCAAGCTTCAGCGCAGATAAGATATACTATTCCGGAAGAATTGAAAGAAGGATCAATTGTAGGACATATTGCTAAGGATCTTGGCCTTGATGTCAGCACTTTAGTTAGCAGGAGGTTGCGTATCGTGTCTGGATCAAAGGACGCTCTTTTTAAGGTAAATCAAAACAATGGCGTCTTATATGTGCAAAAGAAAATTGACAGAGAGGAGCTGTGTGATGGAAATGGCGCATGCTTGATTAATCTGAAAATAGTTGTCGAAGATCCTTTGGAAATACATTATGTTGGAGTGGAGGTAACTGATGTTAATGATAATTCACCCACATTTACAGAAGAGGAGCAGCTTTTTGAGATTGCGGAACACACCCCCACAGGGACTCGTTTCCAAATACAAGCAGCACGAGATGCTGATACGACCGTGAATAATGTCCGGTCGTATAAACTGAGTCAGAATGAGCATTTCGACGTTGAGACAAAGGACAGAGATGAGGAAAAAATACCGCTTTTAGTTTTAAAGAAAGCACTTGACCGTGAAAACGCCGTAGAGCATCGATTAATACTAACTGCAATTGATGGTGGAAATCCACCACGGTCAGGAAATCTTAACATAATTGTTACTGTTCTTGATGTGAATGATAACCGTCCTGTGTTTAGTCAAGACTCCTATTCTGTAGCAGTAAAAGAAAATGCTGCAATCGGAACAGTACTGATAAAACTTAACGCAACTGATTTAGACGAGGGTTTAAATGGTGTTGTAGAATATGCCTTTGGAAGAAACCTAAAGCGCAAAGTTTACGATCTGTTTAAACTGAACAGTGCAACAGGAGAAATTCAGATTAAAGGCGAACTGGACTTTGAGGAAACGGAGGTGTACAAGCTAGACGTACAGGCATCAGATAAAGGCCAGCCTCCTTGGGTCGTTGAATCTGTCGTTACTATTAAGATAATAGACATAAATGATAACGCTCCTGAAATAGACGTAACTTCCCTTTCCAGTGTTGTTTCTGAGGATTCTAAACCTGGTACCGTAATTTCATTGATTAGCATCAGTGACAAAGACTCGGGTATAAATGGAAAGATAGTATCAAGTGTTTCTGATAATATTCCTTTTGAGCTGAAACCATCAGTTCAGGAGAATATTTATTCCCTAGTAACAAAGGGAAAATTAGATAGAGAACTCGTGTCCCATTATGATATAACAATAACAGTCACTGATTTAGGACAGCCTCCTTTATCCTCCTTTAAATCTCTTAGCGTTGAGGTATCAGACGTTAACGATAACAGTCCTGAATTTTCTCAAGATCCGCTAGAATTATATTTATTAGAAAATAACGCACCTGGTGCCTCCATAATGTCAGTGAGCGCATTCGATAAAGATTTAAACGAAAATGCAATGATAACTTACTATATTGTTAGAGGGGACCCTGCGCAAAATGATATGGCGACTTTCTTGAACATTAACTCTGAAACGGGAGTTATTTACGCTTTGAACCGCTTTGACTTTGAAGTAATTAGAAAGTTTCAGTTCCAAGTTGTTGCAAGGGATTCAGGAACTCCACCACTTAGCAGTAACGTGACAGTGAACGTGTTTATTCTGGATCAGAACGACAACGTTCCAGTGATCTTATATCCAGTCAGCGCTAACGGTTCTGCTGAGGGTGTGGAAGAGATTCCCCGTAATGTGAACGCAGGTCATTTGGTGACTAAAGTCAGAGCCTATGACGCAGATATAGGATACAACGGCTGGTTATTATTTTCACTGCAGGAAGTTAGTGACCACAGTCTCTTTGGTTTGGACCGCTATACAGGACAGATAAGGACCCTTCGCTCATTCACAGAAACAGACGAGGCCCAGCATAAACTGCTCATACTGGTCAAAGACAATGGGAACATTTCACTCTCAGCAACAGCGACTGTGATTGTCAAAGTTATGGAGCCCAAAGAGGCTTTTGCAGCTTCTGATGTGAAAAACGCAGTAAAAGAGGAGGAGGAAACCAACGTGACATTTTATTTGATGATCACTTTGGGCTCGGTTTCAGTGCTTTTTGTCATCAGCATCGTCGTGTTGATTGTAATGCAGTGCACTAAATCGACAGACTATTCGTCCAAGTATTTACAGGATACAAATTACGACGGGACTCTGTGTCACAGCATCCAGTACAGATCTGGAGACAAACGGTACATGTTAGTTGGACCCAGAATGAGTATCGGCTCTACTATAGTCCCAGGCAGTAATGGAAATACTCTAGTCATACCAGATCGCAGGAGGAGAGATTCTGGAGAGGTAAGAATGTTTTTTTTTTCTTTGTATGCAATTGCAAAATATGTTTCTCATAAAACTGATGAGCTAATTGCAAGTTAAGAAGTTAGACTATTGTTTTGTTTTGCAAAAAAAGTTCAGTGTGCATGATTTACCAGACGTCTATATGCTTGCTATGCTAGAGGGAGCTGTCCATTGCACTGGTGCTGAAATTAGGTGCGATTCTCTTAGAATGGACTGAATTTCTAGGTTATTAAATGTGGCTTTATTGTGCTCTCAAACACGTCTGCACGAGTTGTTTTGGGAGATATTTATGCACTTTATACAATGATGTAGCATAGGTATAGTGGGCCACTGAATGCAATTATTTATGTGGTTTTATACATTATATATGTGCTTAATGAAAAGCTTATGAGGATTTGTCTTTCTGTAGACCACTCGATGTCACTGTTGCTTCAGTATTTGTGTAGCAGATTAAGTCCTGCCCTTGATGATGACGCGAAACGCTTTGTATTGTTCCTCACATTAGTGAGGAAACATTTGCGAGCTGATGAACAGTATAACGGTAACAGGCTGTGCGAACTGTATAAACAGTGGATACATTTTGTTTCGCATGATGAATCTAAAGTATTATGGTGGCATCTAATCATTCAGAACATACTGATTATTGGAATAACGTTACAGTGAGCAGTCGCAATGGAAGCCAGAGGACAAAGGCGCGGATGGGAGCGCTGGTGGATTTTTCTGTGTTTCTTTTTGCTTGTGTGCTTCGGACAGCAGGTTTCAGCGCAGATAAGATACTCTGTTCCGGAGGAGGTGAAAGATGGATCTGTCGTCGGAAATTGTGCTAAGGATTTGGGTCTTGATGTCAGTACATTGGTGGACAGACGGTTCCGTATTGTGTCTGGATCAAATGACGCTCTTTTCCAGGTAAATCCGAACAATGGCATCTTGTATGTGGATAAGCACATTGATAAAGAAGAAGTGTGTGATGGAAATAGCGCCTGCTTGATTAGTTTGAAAATAGTTGTCGAAAAGCCTCTCGAGGTTCATTATGTGGAGGTTGAAATCACAGATGTCAATGATCACTCTCCTTCATTCCAAGATAAAGACTTCTATCTAGAGATTGCGGAAAACACTGTAACTGGAACACGGTTTGAACTTCAAACTGCTCGAGATCTGGATACGGGAGTTAATTCCGTTCGACATTATCAGCTAAGTAAGAATGCGCATTTTGATTTGGAAATCAAAGATAGTGTATATGGAGATAAAACCCCTTTCTTAATATTACAGAAACCATTAGACAGGGAAATCACTGAAATGCACAGGTTACTACTAACTGCAGTAGATGGCGGAAGTCCACCAAAATCGGGCTCTCTTAATATCACTGTCTTTGTTCTGGATGTAAATGATAACCGACCCATATGCAACAGCGATACCTTAACGATAACATTGCGTGAGAATGCAATTATTGACACTGTGGTGACAATTATAAATGCAAGTGATTCAGATAGTGGTCTAAATGGTGAAGTAGAATATACATACGGCAGAAACATGAAACCAAAAATACGTGAAATATTTCTATTAGATCGGGCGACTGGTGAAATACGAGTTAAAGGCTTAATTGACTTTGAAGAAAATGAAATCTACAGTTTGATAATAAGGGCATCAGACAAAGGGATTCCTCCCACTAACACCGATTGTCAGCTCATCATTAAAGTTGAAGATGTAAATGACAATAAACCAGAAATACAAGTAACATCTCTTTCAAATGTAGTTTCGGAGGACGCAAAAATTGCAACTGTTATTTCTCTCATAAGTGTAAGTGATAAAGATTCTGGGATCAATGGAAAAGTTGTGTGTAGCCTGTCAGGCAATGTGCCATTTGAGTTAAAACCGTCTGTTCAAGATAACATGTATTCCCTTGTAACAAAAGAACGCTTAGACCGAGAGTTAGTGTCTGAATATAATATCAAAATAACAGCAACAGATTTAGGTAACCCTTCTCTGTCAGCTTATAAAACTATGCTTGTACAGGTGTCCGATGTAAATGATAATATCCCAGAATTTTCGTCAAACCCTCTAGAGCTTTATTTAGCTGAAAACAATTCTCCAGGCGCTTCTATATTTTCTGTAAGTGCCTCAGACAAAGATAATAACGAAAATGCTGCTATAACTTATCATATCATTAGAGGAGGAGGGACACAGAATGACATGGCATCTGTCATGAATATAAATTCTGAGACTGGTGTTATTCATACGCTGAAGAGCTTTGACTTTGAAACTGTAAAAACGTTCCAGTTTCAAATTGTTGCTACAGACTCTGGAACTCCATCTTTGAGCAGTAATGTAACTGTAAATGTGTTTATTCTGGATCAGAACGACAACGTTCCAGTGATCTTACATCCAGTCAGCGCTAACGGTTCTGCTGAGGGTGTGGAAGAAATTCCTCGTAATGTGAACGCAGGTCATTTGGTGACTAAAGTCAGAGCCTATGACGCAGATATAGGATACAACGGCTGGTTATTATTTTCACTGCAGGAAGTTAGTGACCACAGTCTGTTTGGTTTGGACCGCTACACAGGACAGATAAGGACCCTTCGCTCATTCACTGAAACAGACGAGGCCCAGCATAAACTGCTCATACTGGTCAAAGACAATGGGAACGTTTCACTCTCAGCAACAGCGACTGTGATTGTCAAAGTTGTGGAGCCCAAAGAGGCTTTTGCAGCTTCTGATGTGAAAAACGCAGTCAAAGACGAGGAGGAGAACAACGTGACATTTTATTTGATCATCACTTTGGGCTCGGTGTCAGTGCTTTTTGTCATCAGCATCATCGTGTTGATTGTAATGCAGTGCTCTAAATCGACAGACTATTCGTCCAAGTATTTACAGGATACAAATTACGACGGGACTCTGTGTCACAGCATCCAGTACAGATCTGGAGACAAACGGTACATGTTAGTTGGACCCAGAATGAGTATCGGCTCTACTATAGTCCCGGGCAGTAATGGAAATACTCTAGTGATCCCAGATCGCAGGAGAAGAGATACTGGAGAGGTAAGAATAACAGGTTCATTCTAATTAGGCTACAGCTACCGTTTTGCTTCGATGACCTTGTTATAGTTGCAATTTATGCATATGTGATTCCTTTAAGTAGTTATGATTCACAAGATAAAATCTTGTTCAGTAGCGTATACTTTGTTTGACAACTTTTAATGTCTGATGTTTTGTAAGTAAGGACAGCTTACAGGGAGTTGTTCACTGCGTTGGTGCTGAAATTCCCTTTTTCATTCATTTTTTTTTTTTTTCTGTCAGTGGTCGAAATTTAGGTTAGTGAAAGCATGTAAACGTAACGTGTCATAAATACTCATTTTTGCTTTTTTTGAGGAGTGTGTTTCATACTGTGTATTTTAGCTCGTTTTTATGGGCATTCTTACGCAATCACACATTTTTGTATTCTCTATATAAGTGCTTTAAATGTATTTATGTCCATGATCCGTTGAAATTACTATATTTTAGATATAGTGACATTCAATTTCATGATGTTTTTTTTTCATTTTTGTTATTGGTTGGACAGGGGATGTAACGCTTTACTAGTTAAAACGATATAAAGTTGCTTAATCCTTGAGAATTTTTGATAATATTTAAGAGATTGGTTGTTTGAAAGGACAGTAGACCGCTCGGTGTCAGTATTGCACTATGCTATGATGAGGAGATTATGCCCTGCCCTAGATGGTGACATGCGCAATGCTACATTGTTCTGTACATTTTAGCAGCCACTTTGAACCGAATAAAATTATAGTGCTTACGGTGGGCTGACGATGCTATGTAGGGCATAATTTGAATTATTTCCTGATTTCTGGTACTACACGGTTTATCCTTTTTAAGAAGAATCACGGATAATACATGTCTGGTTCTGGAATACTTTTGTTTTAATCACTCGCGATGGATAAGGATGGACAAAGGCGCAGATGGGGATACTGGTGGATTGCTTTGTGTTTGATGATGCATTGTGAACAGCCTGTTTCAGCACAGATCAGATATTCTATTCCAGAGGAGGTGAAAGAGGGATCACAAGTGGGAAATATTGCTAAAGATCTTGGTCTTGATATCAGTTCGTTAGAGCACAGACGATTCCGTATTGTTTCTGGATCCAAGGACAGCTTTTTCCAGGTAAATCAGAACAATGGCATCTTGTACATTTATAAGAAAATCGATCGAGAGGAGATTTGTGATGGCAATAGCGCATGTTTGCTAAACTTGAAGATTGCAGTTGAAAATCCACTCGAAGTTCACTATATTGAGGTTGAAATAACAGACGTTAATGATCACTTCCCCTCTTTCCCGGAAAAAGACTTGCATATTGAAATAGCGGAAAACACTTTAAAAGGAACTCGCTTTGGTCTTCCAACCGCACGAGATTCAGACGTTGGCATACATTCCATTCGTTCATATCGACTCGGTCAAAACGATAATTTTGACATAGAGGTAAGAGACAGTGAATACGGGGATAAAAGTCCTTTTCTTCTTTTACAGAAACCGTTAGATAGGGAGAGTCAAGAGAAGCACGACTTAACTTTGACTGCTGTAGATGGCGGAAATCCACCAAAATCAGGCACTTTAAATATAACTGTCACGGTCCTCGATGTTAACGACAACCGCCCAATATGCAACAGAGACACATACACTATTACGTTAAATGAGAACGCCTCTCCCGGTTTTACTGTAACATTTGTTAATGCAACTGACCCAGATGAGGGCCTTAATGGAGAAGTTGAATATACTTACGGTAGAAACATGCAGCGAAAAATACATGATATTTTTGATTTGGACAAGGTGACAGGTGAAATACGTGTCAAAGGCAAAATCGATTTTGAGGAAAATGAAATTTTTAGTCTGAACATAATGGCTTCTGATAAGGGGCGCCCTCCATCAAACACTGAATGCAGAGTTATCATTAAGATCATAGATGTCAATGATAATGAACCTGAAATTGAAATCACGTCGTTGTCTAATATTGTTTCTGAAGATTCAAAGCCAGGGACAGTCATTTCTCTTATTAGCATAACAGACAAAGATTCGGGGATTAACGGTAAGGTGGTTTGCAGCTTGTCAAAGAATGTACCTTTTGAGTTGAAACCATACGTTCAGCAGAACATGTATTCTCTAGTAACCAAAGAGAGTTTGGACCGGGAGATTGAGTCCCATTATGACATTACAGTAACAGCTACTGATTTAGGCAACCCAAATCTTTCAGCTTCAAAATCTCTGAGCATAGAGGTGTCCGATGTCAACGATAATACACCGCAATTCCCCCACAGCCCTCTTGAGATTTACCTGTTTGAAAATAATACACCTGGACAGCCCATATTTTCTGTGAGCGCCACTGACAAAGACAAAAATGAAAATGCTCATATTACTTATCATATCATAAGAGGCGATCAAACACAAAGCGATATGACCCAATTCCTTAATATCAATTCTGAAACAGGTGTGATTAGTGCTCTCAAAAGTTTTGATTTTGAAACAGTCAAAAAGTTTCACTTCCATATACTCGCTACAGACTCTGGAACTCCATCTCTCAGCAGTAATGTGACAGTGAACGTGTTTATTCTGGATCAGAACGACAACTTTCCAGTGATCTTATATCCAGTCAGCGCTAACGGTTCTGCTGAGGGTGTGGAAGAAATTCCCCGTAATGTGAACGCAGGTCATTTGGTGACTAAAATCAGAGCCTATGACGCAGATATAGGATACAACGGCTGGTTATTATTTTCACTGCAGGAAGTTAGTGACCACAGTCTCTTTGGTTTGGACCGCTACACAGGACAGATAAGGACCCTTCGCTCATTCACAGAAACAGATGAGGCCCAGCATAAACTGCTCATACTGGTCAAAGACAATGGGAACATTTCACTCTCAGCAACAGCGACTGTGATTGTCAAAGTTGTGGAGCCCAAAGAGGCTTTTGCAGCTTCTGATGTGAAAAACGCAGTCAAAGACGATGAGGAAAACAACGTGACATTTTATTTGATCATCACTTTGGGCTCAGTTTCAGTGCTTTTTGTTATCAGCATCATCGTGTTGATTATAATGCAGTGCTCTAAATCGACAGACTATTCGTCCAAGTATTTACAGGATGCAAATTACGACGGGACTCTGTGTCACAGCATCCAGTACAGATCTGGAGACAAACGGTACATGTTAGTTGGACCCAGAATGAGTATCGGCTCTACTATAGTCCCGGGCAGTAATGGAAATACTCTAGTGATCCCAGATCGCAGGAGGAGAGATTCTGGAGAGGTAAGACTGGCTTATTGATTCTATTTTATCATGTAGTTTTGTTGTTTGTATCTGTTAGAATTTCTTTACACGGCCATGGTTTCGGAAAACCCGTTCAGTACTTTATTTTAGAGCTTTGCTTGTCTGATCGTATTGTAAGTTACCACAGCTCACAGGGAGCTGTTCGCTGTTCGCTGTTCGCTGTTTTGGTGCTGAAATGAGTGTCGTTCCTTGCTAATAGCATTTGTTTATTAAAGCGCGATTTCTGTGATGCTTAAAATGCTTAAACGACTTATTTTGGATGTCATAAAAGCATAAAAAAACATAACTGTCTGTCCTTAAGAATAATAAAGTTTGTAAACAAAATCTGTTTAATGTAGATTTAAATATGTTCTTCTTGTAGAGTTTATATTCCTTCAGTATTTTTTGGACGTACAGTTATGCTTTTAAAACGGTTTTTAAGTACTTTAAACCACTTGGTGTCGGTGTTGCTCTAGAGTTTCTCCAGAATATTGAGTCCTGCCCCTGATAATGACGCAAATAGGGCTGTGTTTTTTTCTCACACACACTGGAAAGGCTCAGGATGCATAACCAATACGCTGTACTGACGGCACTTAAAATACTGATTTTATATTTGCTTATTTGCTCATGATGTGCTTGCCATTAACATCGGACTACGACCTCTAATAATCGAGGATATATACATTTGATCCAAGAGAAACTGTTCGCTAATCCTTCGTGATGGAAACCGGAGGACAAAGACACAGATGGGAGTACGGCTGGATTGCTTTGTCTATTTCTTTTCTTCTTGGCATCGGACAGCAAGTTTCAGCTCAGATACGATATTCGATTCCAGAAGAAGTGAAAGAAGGAACTGCTGTGGGAAATATTGCTAAGGATTTGGGTCTTGAAGTAAGTAGCTTGGCAGACAGGCAGTTTCGAATCGTTTCTGGATCTAAGGAGGAGCTGTTTCAGATAAATCAGGAGAATGGCGTTTTGTACGTTGATAAGAAAATCGACAAAGAGTCTGTGTGTGCTAGCAGCGGTGTTTGCATGGTACATTTAAAAACCGTCATTGAAAATCCTCTCGAGATACATTATGTAGAAGTACAAATATCAGATATAAATGATCACTCTCCAAGCTTTCCTGAAAAAGAACAGCACCTCAGAATTTCTGAAAATACGCTGCCTGGCGCTGATTATCAGTTGCAGGCTGCCAGAGATCCAGATTCTGGGACAAATTCAGTCCGGTCCTATAAGTTAAGTTCTAACGATCATTTTGAAATTCGAGTTAGAGAGAGTGATGAGGATAAAATGCCATTTTTAGTCCTCAAGAAGGCTATTGATAGGGAGACTACAACTACATACGAGCTGCTTTTAACAGCAGTTGACGGAGGGAATCCTCCGAGATCTGGCTCTCTTAACATTACTATTACTATTCTAGATATAAATGATAATCGCCCTGTATTTAGTCGAGAGACATATTCTGTAACATTACAAGAAAATTCTGTTATTGGCACTATGGTTATTCGAGTAAGTGCAACTGATATGGACGAGGGCCCAAACAGTGAAATTGAATACAGCTTTGCAACGTTGAACAGTAAAGTGCATGAGGTTTTTGAGCTCGACCAGGTCACAGGTGAAATACGTGTGATGGGGAACGTTGATTTTGAAGATACAGAAGTTTATAAACTCGATATTCAAGCATCAGATAAGGGATATCCATCAATGTCTGCAAACTGTAGAGTTGTAATTAAGATTATTGATGTGAATGACAACAGTCCGGAAATAGAGATTACATCACTTTCTAAGAACATCCCCGAAGATTCAAAGCCTGGAACGGTAATTTCTCTCATCAGTGTGACTGATAAAGACGCTGGGATCAATGGTAAAGTCATTTGTCAGTTAAACAAAAATATTCCCTTTGAGCTAAAGCCTTCTTTCAAAGACAATATGTACTCTTTAGTAACAAAAGATCGATTAGATAGAGAGACGAGTTCACAGTATGACATTACAATAACAGCCTCTGATTTAGGACAGCCTTCTTTGACTGCATCGACCACTCTAAGCTTTCAGATTTCTGATGTGAATGATAATGCTCCGGAATTTTTAATAAACCCTTTAGACCTCTACTTAATGGAAAATAATGCAGCAGGTTCGTCCATCCTTTCAGTTAGCGCCTCTGATAGAGACACTGCTGAAAATGCCATGATATCGTATCACATGATTAGAGGTGATGGAACACAGAATGATTTGTCATCTGTTTTGAATATAAATTCCGAGACAGGTGTTGTTTATTCGCTAAAAAGCTTTGACTTTGAAACGTTAAAGACTTCCCACTTCCATGTTCTCGCTACAGACTCTGGAACTCCATCTCTCAGCAGTAACGTGACAGTGAACGTGTTTATTCTGGATCAGAATGACAACGTTCCAGTGATCTTATATCCAGTCAGCGCTAACGGTTCTACTGAGGGTGTGGAAGAGATTCCCCGTAATGTGAACGCAGGTCATTTGGTGACTAAAGTCAGAGCCTATGACGCAGATATAGGATACAACGGCTGGTTATTGTTTTCACTGCAGGAAGTTAGTGACCACAGTCTCTTTGGTTTGGACCGCTATACAGGACAGACAAGGACCCTTCGCTCATTCACAGAAACAGACGAGGCCCAGCATAAACTGCTCATACTGGTCAAAGACAATGGGAACGTTTCACTATCAGCAACAGCGACTGTGATTGTCAAAGTTGTGGAGCCCAAAGAGGCTTTTGCCGCTTCTGATGTGAAAAACGCAGTCAAAGACGATGAGGAAAACAACGTGACATTTTATTTGATCATCACTTTGGGCTCGGTTTCAGTGCTTTTTGTCATCAGCATCATCGTATTGATTGTAATGCAGTGCTCTAAATCGACAGACTATTCGTCCAAGTATTTACAGGATGCAAATTACGACGGGACTCTGTGTCACAGCATCCAGTACAGATCTGGAGACAAACGGTACATGTTAGTTGGACCCAGAATGAGTATCGGCTCTACTATAGTCCCGGGCAGTAATGGAAATACTCTAGTCATACCAGATCGCAGGAGGGGAGATTCTGGAGAGGTAAGACTGGCTTATTGATTCTAATTCAACATGTTGTTTTGTTGTTTTTGTCTGTTAGAATTATTATTTCTGTACACGGCTATGGTTTCATAGCGGAAAACCCGTTCAGTACTTTATTTTAGAGCTTTGCTTGTCTGATCGTATTGTAAGTTACCACAGCTCACATGGAGCTGTTCCCTGTTTTGGTGCTGAAATTAGATGCCGTTCCTTGATAATATCCTTTGTTTATTAAGGCGCGATTTCTGTGACGCTTAAAATACTTAAACGACTTATTTTGGATGTCATAAAAACATTAAAAAATCATAATTGTCTGTCCCTAAGAATAATAAAGGCTGTAACAAAATCTACTAGATGTAGATTTAAATATGTTCTTGTAGAGTTTATATTCCTTTAGTATTTTTTGGGCGTACAATTATGCTTTTAAAAAAGTTTTTAATTATTTTAAACCACTTGGTGTCGGTGTTACACTAGAATTTGTCCAGAATATTGAGTCCTGCCCCTGATGATGACGCGAATAGGGCTGTATTGTTTTTTTTCAGACACACTGGAAAGGCTCAGGATGCATGAACAATACACTGTACTGACGGCACTTAAAGACTGATTTTATATTTGCTTATTTGCTCGTGATGTGCTTGCCATTAACATCGGACTACGACCTCTAATAACCGAGGATATATACATTTGATCCTAGAGAAACCATTTGCTAATCGCACGTGATGGAAACCGGAGGACAAAGACGCAGATGGGAATACTGTTGGATTGCTTTGTGTACATCTTTTCTTCTTGGCATTGGACCGCAGGTTTCAGCTCAGATAAGATATTCAATTCCAGAAGAAATGAAAGAAGGAACCGCTGTGGGAAATATTGCTAAGGATTTGGGTCTTGAAGTAAGTAGATTGGTGAACAGGCAGTTTCGAATCGTTTCTGGATCTAAGGAGGAGCTGTTTCAGATAAATCAGGAAAATGGTGTTTTGTACGTTCATAAGAAAATCGACAGAGAGACTTTGTGTGTTGGCAGCGGTGTTTGTATGGTAAATTTAAAAACCGTTACTGAAAATCCTCTCGAGATACATTACGTGGAAGTAGAAATATTAGATATAAACGATCACTCTCCTAGCTTTCCTGAAAATGAGTATCACCTCAGAATTTCTGAATATACCCTCCCTGGCGCTGATTATCAGTTACAGGCTGCCAGAGATCCCGATTCTGGGACAAATTCGATCCGGTCTTATAAGTTAAGTCCTAATGATCATTTTGAAATTCGAGTTAGAGAGAGTGATGAGGATAAAAAGCCTTTTTTAGTTCTTAAGAAGGCTGTTGATAGGGAGATTACAACTACATACAAGCTGATATTAACCGCAGCTGATGGGGGAAATCCTCCGCGATCTGGAACTCTTAACATTACTATTACTGTTCTAGATATAAATGATAACCGCCCTGTATTTAGTCGAGAAACATATTCTGTGACATTACAGGAAAATTCTGCTATTGGCACTCTGGTTGTTCGAGTAAATGCAACTGATATAGATGAGGGTCCGAATAGTGAAATTGAATACAGCTTTGCAACGGTAAACGACAAAGTGCATGAGGTTTTTGAGCTTGATCAGGTCACAGGTGAAATACGTGTAAAAGGGAAAGTTGACTTTGAAGATGCAGACGTTTATAAACTCGATATTCAGGCATCAGATAAAGGACATCCGCCACTGTCTGCAAACTGTAGGGTTGTTATTAAGGTTATTGATGTAAATGACAACCAGCCAGAGATTGAGATCACATCACTTTCTAAAAACATCCCCGAAGATTCAAAGCCTGGAACGGTCATTTCTCTCATCAGTGTGACTGATAAAGACGCCGGGATCAACGGTAAAGTGATTTGTCAGTTGAACAAAAATATTCCCTTTGAGCTAAAGCCTTCTTTTAAAGACAATATGTACTCTTTAGTAACAAAATATCGATTAGATAGAGAGATTAATCCACTGTATGAAATTACAATAACAGCCTCTGATTTAGGACAGCCGTCTTTGACTGCATCGACCACTCTAAGCGTTCAGATTTTTGATGTGAATGATAATGCTCCGGAATTTTTAATAAATCCTCTAGATCTGTACTTAATGGAAAATAATGCTGCAGGTTCCTCCATAATTTCAGTAAGTGCCTCTGATAGAGACACTGCTGAAAATGCCGTGATATCTTATCACATAATTAGAGGTGATGGAACACAGAATGATTTGTCATCTTTTTTGAATATAAATTCCGAGACAGGTGTTGTTTATTCGCTAAAGAGCTTTGACTTTGAAACTGCTAAAACGTTCCAGTTCCATGTTCTCGCTACAGACTCTGGAACTCCATCTTTGAGCAGTAACGTGACAGTGAACTTGTTTATTCTGGATCAGAACGACAACGTTCCAGTGATCTTATATCCAGTCAGCGCTAATGGTTCTGCTGAGGGTGTGGAAGAGATTCCCCGTAATGTGAACGCAGGTCATTTGGTGACTAAAGTCAGAGCCTATGACGCAGATATAGGATACAACGGCTGGTTACTATTTTCACTGCAGGAAGTTAGTGACCACAGTCTCTTTGGTTTGGACCGCTATACAGGACAGATAAGGACCCTTCGCTCATTCACAGAAACAGATGAGGCCCAGCATAAACTGCTCATACTGGTCAAAGACAATGGGAACGTTTCACTCTCAGCAACAGCGACTGTGATTGTCAAAGTTGTGGAGCCCAAAGAGGCTTTTGCAGCTTCTGATGTGAAAAACACAGTAAAAGACGAGGAGGAAACCAAGGTGACATTTTATTTGATCATCACTTTGGGCTCGGTTTCAGTGCTTTTTGTCATCAGCATCATCGTATTGATTGTAATGCAGTGCTCCAAATCGACAGACTATTCGTCCAAGTATTTAAAGGATGCAAATTACGACGGGACTCTGTGTCACAGCATCCAGTACAGATCTGGAGACAAACGGTACATGTTAGTTGGACCCAGAATGAGTATCGGCTCTACTATAGTCCCGGGCAGTAATGGAAATACTCTAGTGATCCCAGATCGCAGGAGGAGAGATTCTGGAGAGGTAAGACTGGCCGAATAATTCTAATTTCAATCAGCGTGTTGGTTTGCTATTTTAATACGTATGATTGCCAAATTAAGCAAAGTCTTACTAATTAATCTACCTTGTTTGACATTTTTGATTATCCTGTCATCTTGTAAGTAACCATAGTTTGCAAGGAGCTGTCCGCTACGTTGGTGCTGAAATTCTATGCAAATTCACCAGAATATGCTTGATTGTGCTTTTTTCCTGAAAATATCTAAAAAAAATATGCTAGTAGTCAAAATACTGAATATTTTTAGTGTTTTTAATGACTGACGGTGGTGTATTTTCAAGTGTTTTAGGCCACTTGGTGTCGGTGTTGCTTGAACATTTGTTCAGAATATTGAGTCCTACCCCTGATGATGACGTAAATAGGGCTGTATTGTTTTCTTCACACACACTGAAAAGGCTCGGGATGAATGGACAATACGCTGCCCTGACGGTAATTAAAAAGACTGATTTTATTTTATTTTAAGTTATTTTCTCATTATGTACTTGCGAAAAATATCCTTCTGCGGCCTCTAATCACCCAGGACATAAACATTTGATCAAAGAGAAACGGTTTTCTAATAGCTCGTGATGGAAGCCGGAGGACAAAGACGCAGATGGGAGAACTGCTGGATTGCTTTGTGTATTTCTTTTCTTCTTGGCATCAGTCAGCAAGTTTCGTCTCAGATAAGATATTTGATTCCAGAAGAAGTGAAAGAAGGAACCTCTTTAGGAAATATTGCAAAGGATTTGGGTCTTGAAGTAAGTAGCTTGGCAGACAGGCAGTTTCGAATCGTTTCTGGATCTAAGGAGGAGCTGTTTCAGATAAATCAGGAAAATGGCATTTTGTACGTTCATAAGAAAATCGACAGAGAGTCTGTGTGTGCTGGCAGCGGTGTTTGCATGGTAAATTTAAAAACCGTTATTGAAAATCCTCTCGAGATACATTATGTAGAAGTAGAAATATCAGATATAAACGATCATTCTCCTAGTTTTCCTGATAAAGAGCAGTGTCTCAGAATATCTGAAAATACGCTGCCTGGCGCTGCTTATCAGTTACAGGCTGCCGGGGATCCAGATTCTGGAACGAATTCGGTCCGTTTTTATAAATTAAGTCCTAATGATCATTTTGAAATTCGAGTCAGAGAGAGTGATGAGGATAAAGTACCTTTTTTAGTACTAAAGAAGGCTGTTGATAGGGAGATTGCAACTACATACAAGCTAGTTTTAAACGCAGTTGACGGAGGGAATCCTCCGAGATCTGGCTCTCTTAACATTGCTATTACTATTCTAGATATAAACGATAATCACCCTGTATTCAGTCGAGAGACATATTCTGTGACATTGCAGGAGAATTGTATTACTGGCACTGTGGTTATTCGAGTAAATGCAACTGATATGGATGAGGGTTCGAATAGTGATATCGAATACAGCTTCGCAACGTTAAACAGAAAAGTGCATGAGATTTTTGAGCTTGATAAGGTCACAGGTGAAATACGTGTAAAGGGGAAAGTTGATTTTGAAGATGCAGAAGTTTATAAACTCGATATTCAGGCCTCGGACAAGGGACATCCACCAATGTCTGCAAACTGTAGAGTTGTTATTAAGATTATTGATGTAAATGACAACCGGCCAGAGATTGAGATTACATCACTTTCTAAAAACATCCTTGAAGATTCAAAGCCTGGAACGGTCATTTCTCTCATCAGTGTGACTGATAAAGACGCCGGGATCAACGGTAAAGTGATTTGTCAGCTGAACAAAAATATTCCCTTTGAGCTAAAGCCTTCTTTTAAAGACAATATGTACTCTTTATTAACAAAAGATCGTTTAGATAGAGAAACGCATTCACATTATGAAATTACTATTACAGCCTCTGATTTAGGACAGCCGTCTTTGACTGCATCGACCACTCTAAGCGTTCAGATTTCTGATGTGAATGATAATGCTCCGGAATTTCCAATAAATCCTCTAGATCTTTACTTAATGGAAAATAATGCTGCCGGTTCCTCCATAATTTCTGTAAGCGCCTCTGATAGAGACACTGCTGAAAACAGCATGATATCTTATCACATAATTAGAGGTGATGGATCTCAGAATGATTTGTCGTCTTTCCTGAATATAAATTCCGAGACAGGTGTTATTTGTTCGCTGAAAAGCTTTGACTTTGAAACCTTAAAAACTTCCCACTTCCATGTGCTCGCTACAGACTCTGGAACTCCATCTCTAAGCAGTAATGTGACGGTGAACGTGTTCATTCTGGATCAGAACGACAACGTTCCAGTGATCTTATATCCAGTCAGCGCTAACGGTTCTGCTGAGGGTGTGGAAGAGATTCCTCGTAATGTGAACGCAGGTCATTTGGTGACTAAAGTCAGAGCCTATGACGCAGATATAGGATACAACGGCTGGTTATTATTTTCACTGCAGGAATTTAGAGACCACAGTCTCTTTGGTTTGGACCGCTATACAGGACAGATAAGGACCCTTCGCTCATTCACAGAAACAGACGAGGCCCAGCATAAACTGCTCATACTGGTCAAAGACAATGGGAACATTTCACTCTCAGCAACAGCGACTGTGATTGTCATAGTTGTGGAGCCCAAAGAGGCTTTTGCAGCTTCTGATGTGAAAAACGCAGTAAAAGACGAGGAGGAAAACAACGTGACATTTTATTTGATCATCACTTTGGGCTCGGTTTCAGTGCTTTTTATCATCAGCATCATCGTGTTGATTGTAATGCAGTGCTCTAAATCGACAGACTATTCATCCAAATATTTACAGGATACGAATTATGACGGGACTCTGTGTCACAGCATCCAGTACAGATCTGGAGACAAACGCTACATGTTAGTTGGACCCAGAATGAGTATCGGCTCTACTATAGTCTCGGGCAGTAATGGAAATACTCTAGTCATACCAGATCGCAGGAGGAGAGATTCTGGAGAGGTAAGAATAACAGATTAATTCTAATTATTATTACAGCCAACGTGTTGGTTTGCTATTTTTGTATAAAAAAGTTTGTTTTATTCATGATTTCATAGCATGAAGTCTCATTAAGCAGCCTACTTCGTTTGATATTTTTGATTATCTGATCATATAGTAAGTAACCACACGTTACAGGGAGCTGTCCGTTGCATTGGTGCTGAAATTCGATGCAAATTCATTAGGAAATTGCAAAATGCATAATTTCTCTGACAGAAAAATGCTTAAATGGCTTGATTTTCGTTTCTCAATTTTTTCTCTTTCTTGTCCCTCTTTATTTATTTATTTAATTTTAATTTTATGAAAGAATTTTTAAAAACAGTAATGTTAGTAATCAAAATCATTCTTCTTTTATGTTAAGATTTAATGTTAAGATATTGTTTTTTTTTTTTTTTTTATTACTGACAATCTTTTTATGACTGACTGTGTGTTTTTTTTTTTTTAATACTTTCACTTGGTGTCGGTGTTGCTCCAGCATTTGTCCAGAATAATTAAGTCCTGCCTCTGATGGTGACGCGAGTAGGGCTGTTTTTTTTTTTTCACACACACACTGGAAAGACTCGGGATGCATGGACATGTACTGACGGTTCTTGAAAAAAACAATTTCATATTTTCTTATTTCATCATTATGTACTTTCGACTACAACCTTTAATAATCGAGGATATAGACATTTGATCCTAGAGAAGCTGTTTGCTAATCGCTCGTGATGGAAGCCGGAGGACAAAGACGTAGATGGGAGTACTGCTGGATTGCTTTGTGCATTTCTTTTCTTGTTCGAGCCGGACAGCAAGTTTCAGCTCAAATAAGATATTCAGTTCCAGAAGAAGTAAAAGAAGGTGCCGCTGTCGGAAATATTGCAAAGGATTTGGGTCTTGAAGTAAGTAGCTTGGCAGACAGGCAGTTTCGAATCGTTTCTGTATCTAAGGAGGAGCTGTTTCAGATAAATCAGGAAAATGGCGTTTTGTACGTTCATAAGAAAATCGACAGAGAGTCTTTGTGTGTTGGCAGCGGTGTTTGCATGGTAAATTTAAAAACCGTTGTTGAAAATCCTCTCGAGATCCATTATGTGGAAGTAGAAATAACAGATATAAACGACCACTCTCCTAGTTTTCCTGATAAAGAGCAGCGCTTTACAATTTATGAGAATACGCTGCCTGGCGCTGATTACCAGTTACAGGCTGCCAGAGATCCCGATTCTGGAACAAATTCGATCCGGTCTTATAAATTAAGTCTTAATGATCATTTTGAAATTCGAGTTAGAGAGAGTGATGAGGATAAAATGCCATTTTTAGTCCTGAAGAAGGCTGTTGATAGGGAGATTGCAACGACTTACAAGTTGCTTTTAACAGCAGTCGACGGAGGGAATCCTCCGAGATCTGGAAGTCTTAACATTACAATTACTATTCTAGATATAAATGATAATCGCCCTGTATTTAGTCGAGAGACTTATTCTGTGACATTACAGGAGAATTGTATTGCTGGCACTGTAGTTACTCGAGTAAATGCAACTGATATAGACGAAGGCTCAAATAGTGAAATTGAATACAGTTTTGCAACATTAAACAGCAAAGTGTATGAGGTTTTTGAACTCGATCGAGTCACAGGTGAAGTACGTGTAAAGGGGGAAGTGGATTTTGAAGACACAGAAGTCTATAAACTCGATATTCAAGCGTCAGATAAGGGGCATCCACCAATGTCTGCAAAGTCTAGAATTGTTGTTAAGATTATTGATGTAAATGACAACATGCCAGAGATTGAGATCACATCACTTTCTAAGAACATTCCTGAAGATTCAAAGCCTGGAACGGTCATTTCTCTCATCAGTGTGACTGATAAAGACGCTGGGATCAACGGTAAAGTGATTTGTCAGTTAAACAAAAATATTCCTTTTGAGCTTAAGCCTTCTTTTAAAGACAACATGTACTCTTTAGTAACAAAAGATCGTTTAGATAGAGAGACGATTTCACAGTTTGACATTACCATAACAGCATCTGATTTAGGACAGCCGTCTTTGACTGCATCGACCACTCTAAGTGTTCAGATTTCTGATGTGAATGATAATGCTCCGGAATTTTCAACAAGTCCTCAAGATCTCTACTTAATGGAAAATAATGCTGCCGGTTCCTCCATATTTTCAGTAAGCGCCTCTGATAGAGACACTGCTGAAAATTGCATGGTATCGTATCACATAATTAGGGGAGATGGAACACAGAATGATTTGTCATCTTTTTTAAATATAAATTCCGAGACAGGTGTTGTTTATTCCCTGAAGAGCTTTGACTTTGAAACTGCTAAAACGTTCCAGTTCCACGTTCTCGCTACAGACTCTGGAACTCCGTCTCTCAGCAGTAACGTGACAGTGAACTTGTTTATTCTGGATCAGAACGACAATGTTCCAGTAATCTTACATCCTGTCAGCGCTAACGGTTCCGCGGAGGGTGTGGAAGAGATTCCCCGTAATGTGAACGCAGGTCATTTGGTGACTAAAGTCAGAGCCTATGACGCAGATATAGGATACAACGGCTGGTTATTGTTTTCACTGCAGGAAGTTAGTGACCACAGTCTGTTTGGTTTGGACCGCTATACAGGACAGATAAGGACCCTTCGCTCATTCACAGAAACAGACGAGGCCCAGCATAAACTGCTCATACTGGTCAAAGACAATGGGAACGTTTCACTCTCAGCAACAGCGACTGTGATTGTCAGAGTTGTGGAGCCCAAAGAGGCTTTTGCAGCTTCTGATGTGAAAAACGCAGTAAAAGAGGAGGAAACCAACGTGACATTTTATTTGATCATCACTTTGGGCTCGGTTTCAGTGCTCTTTGTCATCAGCATCATCGTGTTGATTGTAATGCAGTGCTCTAAATCGACAGACTATTCTTCCAAGTATTTACAGGATACAAATTACGACGGGACTCTGTGTCACAGCATCCAGTACAGATCTGGAGACAAACGGTACATGTTAGTTGGACCCAGAATGAGTATCGGCTCTACTATAGTCCCGGGCAGTAATGGAAATACTCTAGTTATACCAGATCGCAGGAGGAGAGATTCTGGAGAGGTAAGAAACGATGGTAATATTTTGATATAGAATTTTATTTACAAGTTAAATATGCCTACTTTTCAATGCAGACAATGAAAATTGTGTAATGAAAAGAATTAGAATTACATTTTTTTTTCCAAATAGTGCTCTGAATTTTGCTTCTGAAATAATGTGCTATACACTGGAGTCCGCCTGGTGTCAGTGCTGCACTAAAGTTGCCAGTAAACCCATCTGCTTATGATGACGTGAAAGGCATTGTTCCTCACTTTAAGAGGTTTGTGTGAGCAAGCTGTTCAGAGGAAAGGCGCATGGACATAACTACATATTTTGGGTTAGATTTCCAGGTCTATACACATAAAATACACGTCATTCAGTGTGCTGTTTAGCTGTTGGACAAATCTTTCCAATTTTCGCGATGGGAGACGGAAGACAACGACGCAAATGGGAGTGCTGCTGGATTGTTTTGTGCATCGTTTATCTATTTTGCGTCGAACAGCAGATTTCAGCTCAGATAAGATACTCTGTTCCAGAGGAGGTCAAAGAGGGATCCGTTGTAGGAAATGTTGCTAAGGATTTGGGTCTTGATGTCAGTACATTGGTGGACAGGAGATTTCGTATCGTTTCTGGATCTAAGGATGCTCCTTTCCAGGTAAATCTGAACAATGGCATGTTGTACGTTCAAAATAGAATCGACAGAGAAGAGCTTTGTGTCGACAATAATGTCTGCCAGGTGAATCTGAAAATGGCCATCGAAAATCCCCTCGAAATTCATTATGTAGGCGTTGAGATTACGGACATCAACGATCATGCACCGGTTTTCCCCGAGAAAGAACAGAATTTAAAGATCGCAGAAAATACTTTAACTGGTGCAGATTTTCAGTTGCTCGCAGCTCGCGATCCCGATTCTGGAGCAAATTCTCTTCGTACATACAAACTAAGTCATAACGAACATTTTGAATTGGAGATTAGAGATGGCGGAGAGGACAACAAGATCCCTATTCTTAAACTGCAGAAAGCCCTTGATAGGGAGCGACATAGTATGCACCACTTAGTGTTAACCGCTCTCGACGGTGGGAATCCACCGAGATCAGGCGTTATGAACATTACCATAACCGTGCTCGATAATAATGATAACAGACCGATGTTCACTAAAGATGTGTACTCTGTGACAATCACTGAAAATCTTTCCTTAGGGAGTCTGATATTACAAGTGAATGCCACAGATGCAGATTTGGGGTTAAACGGTGACGTACAATATTCCTTTGTAAGCAACTTAAAGAAAAAGGTGTATGACACATTTGAAATAGACAGCAATACAGGTGAAATTCGTGTTATAGGTGATGTTGATTTTGAAGACACTGAAATATACAGAGCGGACGTCACAGCCTCGGACAGCGCAGAGTCTCCCATGACGACAAATTGCAGAGTTATTATAAAAGTTACAGACATAAATGACAATAAACCAGAAATAGAGGTCACCTCACTATCTAATCTAGTACCCGAGGATTCTAAACCAGGAACTGTCATTTCACTGATTAGTGTATCAGATAAAGACTCGGGTGCTAACGGAAAAATAGTCTGCAGTCTTTCTGATGGCACTCCGTTTGAGCTAAAATCTTCTTTTCAGGAAAATATGTATTCGCTTGTGACGCAAAAAGCTTTAGATCGGGAGTTGGTTGCTCATTATGACATCTTATTAACTGTTACTGATCTAGGGCAACCTCCTCTGTCATCAGTAAAGACTATAAGCATTGAGGTTTCAGATGTGAATGATAATAAACCAGAATTTCCTCAGAATCCTCTCGAACTCTTCTTATTCGAAAATAATTCACCTGGCGCATCTATTTTTTCCGTTAGCGCACTGGACAAAGACATAAACGACAATGCTGTCATTTCATATCATATTATTCGAGGTGATGGAGCAAAAGACAATTTAGCGTCTTTTTTAAATGTCAATTCTGAAAGTGGAACTATCCATGCACTGAAAAGTTTTGATTTCGAAACCATGAAAACTGGACACTTTCATGTTCTCGCTACAGACTCTGGAACTCCATCTCTGAGCAGTAACGTGACAGTGAACGTGTTCATTCTGGATCAGAACGACAACGTTCCAGTGATCTTATATCCAGTCAGCGCTAACGGTTCTGCTGAGGGTGTGGAAGAGATTCCTCGTAATGTGAACGCAGGTCATTTGGTGACTAAAGTCAGAGCCTATGACGCAGATATAGGATACAACGGCTGGTTGTTATTTTCACTGCAAGAAGTTAGTGACCACAGTCTGTTTGGTTTGGACCGCTATACAGGACAGATAAGGACCCTTCGCTCATTCACAGAAACAGACGAGGCCCAGCATAAACTGCTCATACTGGTCAAAGACAATGGGAACGTTTCACTCTCAGCAACAGCGACTGTGATTGTCAAAGTTGTGGAGCCCAAAGAGGCGTTTGCAGCTTCTGATGTTAAAAACACAGTAAAAGACGAGGAGGAAAACAACGTGACATTTTATTTGATCATCACTTTGGGCTCGGTTTCAGTGCTCTTTGTCATCAGCATCATCGTGTTAATTGTAATGCAGTGCTCTAAATCGACAGACTATTCGTCCAAGTTTTTACAGGATACAAATTATGACGGGACTCTGTGTCACAGCATCCAGTACAGATCTGGAGACAAACGGTACATGTTAGTTGGACCCAGAATGAGTATCGGCTCTACTATAGTCCCTGGCAGTAATGGAAATACTCTAGTTATACCAGATCGCAGGAGGAGAGATTCTGGAGAGGTAAGAATAGTCGGTTAATTCTAATTACAACAATCAGCGCGTTGGTTTACTATTTTTACAAGTTATTTTTTCAAAATTATGTTGTTGCTGTTGTTGTGTTTTTTTGTTACATTTATGTGTTTGACATTTTTTATGTTCTGTTCATATTGTAAGAAACCACAGCTGCTTGCAGGGAGCTGTTCGCTGCGCTGGTGCTGAAATTCGATGGAAATCCTTGAGAATTAGCTTGGTTTCTTACTGTCAGGCTTGCTGTCTTCAAATTTTTTTTTTTTTTTTCAGGATTTAATTTACTATGTGGGTTATTTTATGTTCTGACTGATAAGAGCATTCTTTATAATTGCTTGGGAATTAAGCTTTGAACGTTGGAATACATATTCGTTGTCCATGGTGCTGAAATATCTCAGTTTTGTAGAATAACAATCTTTCTTATGATAGTTTGTCTGAAAATTACTTATCTTCCTCTTTAGTTTTATCATTTAAAGTATTGTACAATAGGTGTGTTGCCATATTAATATGTGCGTCATTTATTAAACCATTTCTTTCAGACGTTCCTAAGTTAAATGTGTCGGACAGTCATTTTGCGGTTTTCTTGCTTGTTTGTACCATGTGGTGTCAGTGTTACATAAGGATATGCTGGAGAGATGTTGCCCTGCCTATTGAAATGTGGTGCGCATGGCTGTTCTGTTCATTTACACTGGGATGGGAGCTAGTCTAATCACGAGAAGCTGAATATTACCATTTTCCTTTGTTATTTTAAAGCGACGAGATTACAAGGAATACACGCTGTCATGAATGAATCGTCCACTCTCCTATAATCTGAAATTAGATTTTATAAAAGGGTTTTTTTAATCATGGAAGCTGCAGAACAAAGGCGCTGGTGGATTGCTTTGTGTTTCTCTTTGCTGTTGAGGTTCGGGCTGCAGGTTTCAACTCAAATACGATATTCTATACCAGAGGAGATACATGAGGGATCTGTTGTGGGAAATATTGCAAAGGATTTGGGTCTTGATGCGAATTCTCTGGTGGACAGAC
This sequence comes from Garra rufa, assembly GCF_049309525.1. Taxonomy (NCBI): domain Eukaryota; kingdom Metazoa; phylum Chordata; class Actinopteri; order Cypriniformes; family Cyprinidae; genus Garra; species Garra rufa. Next base: position 11,613,723 of record NC_133376.1, read on the forward strand.
GTTTCCGTATCGTCTCTGGATCGAAAGACCCTCTTTTTGAAGTAAATCAGAACAACGGTGAATTGTATGTGAGTAAGAAAATTGACAGAGAGGAGTTGTGTGATGGAAATAGCGTATGCTTGATAAATCTGAAAATCGCCGTTGAAAATCCACTTGAAATACATTATGTTGGAGTAGAAATCACAGACGTGAATGATCACAGTCCTCGCTTTCCTGAGAAAGAACAGCAATTTGAAATGGCTGAAAGCACTGTGGCAGGGGTGCGCTTCGAACTACAAACTGCAAGAGATCCAGACACTGGAAGCAATTCAATTCGTTTTTATAAACTATCAAAGAATAATTATTTTGAGCTTGAAATGAGAGAAGGAGACGACGACGAAAAAAACCCAATTTTAGTCTTACTTAAACCTTTAGACAGAGAGCAAAATTCAGAGCATAAATTTGCCTTAACTGCAGTGGATGGAGGAATTCCCCCGAAGTCAGGTACTTTAAATATTACTATTACTGTTCTTGATTCAAACGATAACCGCCCGGTATGCAGTAAAGATATATATTCAGTAACTCTTCCAGAAAACACACATATAGGGACAGTAATAGCACGCGTAAACGCCACTGATTCTGATGAGGGTTTAAATGGGGAGGTTATTTACACTCTAGGAAAAACTAGCAGACGAAAAGTGCATGAAATATTTAGCCTTAATAGTGTAACTGGCGAAATTCAGATTAAAGAGCCAATCGATTTTGAGGAGAACGAGATACATAGATTGACCGTCCAGGCCACGGATAAAGGTCAGCCGCCGATGACCACTGACTGCAGAGTCATTATAAAGATCACAGATGAAAATGATAATAATCCCGAGATAGACGTCACGTCCCTTTCTAACATAATTTCCGAGAATGCAAAGCCTGGAACTGTAATCTCTCTGATTAGTGTTTCAGATAAAGACTCTGGTGTTAATGGCAAGGTTGTTTGTAGTCTTTCAGACAATGTTCCGTTCGAGTTAAAACCATCTGTTCAGGAAAACATGTATTCTTTAATTGCTAAAGAACGTTTGGACAGGGAATTTGTCGCAGATTATAAAATCACAATCAAATCCAGTGATTTAGGTCAGCCGCCTCTTTCTTCTTTTAAAACTGTTACTGTGCAGGTGGCTGATGTTAATGATAACAAACCAGAGTTTGTAAAAAATCCCCTAGAGCTGTATTTAGTGGAAAATAACGCCCCTGGTGCATCAGTATTCTCTGTGAGCGCGTCAGACGATGATCTAAATGAAAATGCAGCAATCTCATATCAGATACTTAGAGGAAACGGAAAAGAAGGTGATATGTCTTCGTTTCTCAGTATTAACCATGAAAGTGGCGTTATCCATGCGCTTAAAAGTTTTGATTTTGAATCTGTTAAAAAGTTCCAGTTCCAAGTTGTTGCTACAGACTCTGGAACTCCGTCTCTCAGCAGTAACGTGACAGTGAACGTGTTCATTCTGGATCAGAACGACAACGTTCCAGTGATCTTATATCCAGTCAGTGCTAACGGTTCTGCTGAGGGTGTGGAAGAGATTCCCCGTAATGTGAACGCAGGTCATTTGGTGACTAAAGTCAGAGCCTATGACGCAGATATAGGATACAACGGCTGGTTATTATTTTCACTGCAGGAAGTTAGTGACCACAGTCTGTTTGGTTTGGACCGCTATACAGGACAGATAAGGACCCTTCGCTCATTCACAGAAACAGACGAGGCCCAGCATAAACTGCTCATACTGGTCAAAGACAATGGGAACGTTTCACTTTCAGCAACAGCGACTGTGATTGTCAAAGTTGTGGAGCCCAAAGAGGCTTTTGCAGCTTCTGATGTGAAAAACGCAGTAAAAGATGAGGAGGAAAACAACGTGACTTTTTATTTGATCATCACTTTGGGCTCAGTT